>NW_022639461.1:478375-485637 GCF_010583005.1 Odontomachus brunneus | reverse complement strand
ATATATATATATATATATATATATATATATATATATATATATATATCATAATGTTTCGCGTAACTCGACAATTTAGTGCTTCGGTCGCGCCCGCGGAGTTTTGCGAGAGAACGTGGTCATTGTTCGCTGCACGTACAATCGTTTCGCCAGGTATCGCTCTTGGTTGGGGAGGAGAGAGTGATGTTTTTGATTTATCATGTCTGGTGGGGTATCTTTTTCGTAAATCTTCCGATAGTCGCGGGATAGGGTAAAAATATCTCTTCCCGAACGCGTATCTAATCCTCAACATCTTTATTGTTTTAATATCTACACGGAAAAAGAAAAATGATTGAATCAACGTGACATGTTTGATTAAGCAAGTTTTAATGAAGATAAACAGACTGTCTGCTTATTATAACGAGATATTTTTTCTGGCACGCAACCGGAACGTTCATTCAATTGTAATACCGGTCAGAATTTGATTAATATATATGTAGTAAGGGTTAATGTCGAGCTAATATCTTCTCAGCCCACATGATACTTCGGCGTCCGAATTTGACGTATCGTCCATATCTCGCGAAAATTTGTCCGATCGCATCTCGTTTTCCAGCCAATTTGAGAAGTCTACAGCGGCTCGTCAGAGTCGGCAAAGAGTCGCTGATAGCCAGCGGCTATTCGGAAAGATTGGTTCTCATTCTGCTGGAGGGCTTGGAGAAGTCAAATGCGAACGGTCACCGATATTGCCACTCTCCCCGTTGACGTTTTGTCGAGTAAACAGAGAGAGAGAGAGAGAGAGAGAGAGAGAGAGAGAGAGAGAGAGAGAGAGAGAGAGATGAGAGGAGAGATGAGGAAAGGGGAGAGAGAGACGAACGTAATGCCAAAATGGGAATGCATCATTCATGAAGCGACGAGAACACCGAGCAAGACGTGGCGCAAGTCTTAATGGAATCTGTAAAGTTGCCGTAACGAGGAACGTACAGAGACTGGGCGAGATGGTCTTTGAAGTCGACGACAGTTTGTTACGGTTGGCATTCGCGTCTCGCCGGACGATTAATTTGCCGGAGCGACTTATAAGCGAGTCCTCGCCGACGAGGTCGATCTCTCTTAACGATTCGGAGAAGACGGATGCTGAACCTCGCGAGAGAAGGAGGTTTCCGCTAGACGAGAACGTAGTTATTACGCGAATCCCCGAGTGTCGACGGTAAGTTTCTTTCGCTCGCCGTGTCTATTACGATGTACAACCGTTGGCCGATAAATTCGCTCCTACTCTCTCGCAGTCAGCTAATATACAACTCGATTACCTCCGCGACCGTTTCCATTCGTTATTTTGATCTCGGATTAATTAAAAACTGACACAGAGCTTTGTTAATCAAGCAGTTTGACTCGCTTTAGCTGCCTGCTCGCGGAGGAAGCACGGCCAGGACTTTTACTCCGGTAAAAGAGAAGGGAATGGGAAACCGGGAGGAAAAAGTGAGTTAATCTGAGACGCGGGTAATGCCGAGCACTTCTCTGGTTGCGTCTCTCGGTAATGGACTTATAGTCGTCGTCTTCAACATCTCCGTATTTCCCGACAAGTCGAGGGGACAATTTTACGCGACTAATATATATTAAAGAAATCTTACGTAATGGCGCATCTTATTGTCCAAGTAACGGCACTTGTATTACCGTAATGGGGCCGGTGATACGCGCATTTTCTCAAAGCCGCGCCTGCAATTACGTTATAAAGGCGATTAGCTACGCCGTTTCCACGAACGAAAATCTCCGTTGCTAATGCGGCGCAACTAATTAGTGTCAACGCGGAACGTCGTTGGCACGTTGCGACATGATTGGCGTGCACTTCCGATAAAACGACGAACGACACGGAGCGGGCGACAGGAAGATAGGAAGGCACGTAAATAGTTCGTCGTGTCACGAAAATGCATCTCGGTGCAACGCGAGAATAAGAGAAGACATGCTCTCTTTCCGAAGTAAATTTGGCATTTTGTAGTTACTTGAAGGTTTCTTATATCAGATAAGTCGTAAAATTGTCTGTTTCTATAAATAATTTGTATTACAATTTCGGTATAGTCCAACTTCGCATAAAACTTTGAGAAAAGGAATGTAATTTTGAAGCTAATTCTTGCTACAATATTTTTCTAACGCACGCGAAACCGAAGTCAACGAGATTCCATTTATTATACTTCTCGTAATTATGAGGGGAAATAAGCGAAGAGAATTATGAATCATTTTGCAGCATATAATAAATGATGACGCGAATCGCTTGCTGACAGACCATCGTGATTCACGCTTCAAGTATGTAATAATCGGGAAAACACGAGGAAAACATCTCACGATAAGAGAAGATTAAGCGGCAAGATGAGGCGCGGGGAGTGAAATTCTTCGCGCTCGTGACGTGTTAAACTCCCTTCGCGAGTCGCCAGTATTGCTCTTCGCTAATGTCTCCCCGGCTCACGTCGCAGCAATACGTAACTTGTTTCTTGTGCTCAATTACGCGTATCGTGCCGATAATTTCGTTACATATTCGTAGCCGTGGCGCGCGTCAAATTCAATAGAGGTTCGAGTTTGACGTAGTCAAGTCTAGCGTTGACGGCTATTAACCGACGACTACGGCGCGAAATCGACTTATAGGAATTAATGTCACGGGGCAGGACTCCTTCTCTGCTTCTCTCCCTGTCTTACTCCAGTTACGCGCTTCCTACAATTACTGTGCTATTTTTCCAAGACAGCTATCAATTCGCACGCGACGCAAGCACGAGTACCTAACGACCTTCCTTGCTGCGCGGTACACGAGACGGATGCAGCAGGGAATTCGGTATTTTTAGCCGGGCGCGGAATTGTGCTTCGTGCGCTGCAAAATGCAATAGCCGTGGAGCAAAACGCACAGACGTCGCACACTGAAAAAAAGAAAAATTGCTGCTATGACCAATTTTTATTGGTCTCATAAAAGTTTTCTGCCGCAATCATTTACATTTTTCAGGCAATGAATCGGCAAGTCAGCGCAACCGCGAATTGATTCTTGAAGTCAGAAAGAAAAGCCATATTTTATTGTTTTTCTGATTGACACAACCATTCCTTTCTTTCCGTATAGGAATCATTCTAAGCGTTTTGCAAGCGGACCCACGCGCGAACTCGCCAATAAATCCGCAATTTGGGTAACGCACGCGTTCGCGTGATGCGATCGACATAATACGACTGTCACGGCTGTCTAAGCAGATCCCAAAGATCGACCATGGATCGATCATGAGGGATGATATGATTACAGATTGCCTTTGGTAACGAGAGGAAAAGATTGCCCTCCTCTCCGGCACTGCAGAAGCCATTAATACTTGAACACACCGTCAGATATTTTTCATTATTTCCCATCGATATTTTTCATTATTTTCCTCTCTCTCTCTCCCGTCCCTGTGTCTCTCTCTTGCTTTTCCGCTTCCGAGCTATAAGAACAAAATTTCTCAAGTTCCACCGACCCACCGGCTGCGTTTAATAGCGCAATATTAAGCACGTTCTCGCGGTTACTCCCCGCGGGGGATATTGGATATTCCTTTTCTACAGAACGCACGTATTTTACACAAAATTATTGGACCGTCGTTAAAGCGGCACTTCGGCTGCCTTCGCTACACCTCAATGCACACTCGCGACCCACTCGAGACGCGATTATCACGCCCGAAATTCTGCCCGAAGAATTCTTTCTCTCTCCCTTTCTCTTTCTTTCTCTCTCTTTCTCTTTCTTTCCCTCTCTTTCTCTCTCTTTCTCTCTCTCCCTCTTTCTCTTTTTCTCTCTCTTACACTCGATTGCACGGCACATCGCCAGCTTGACTTATCATTTTGTCACCTTACCGCCACGATCGCTCACGAATGAGTTCCTCGCGCATAACCGAACCGTACGAAACGTCATCAGATTGTCATTGAGCGCTGGAACTTTATAAACCGTCGGACCATGCGTCGTGTCACATGCTGGCGAACGAACGTTAAAGGTCTCGCGAGTCCTACATAATCCCGGCTAATTGCGAATCAAATGAGAAAAAGAGAGAGGCAAGGAGAGAAGGAGGAAGGAAGTGAGAGGGAGAGAGAAATCGCGCGTGGCACGGCGTACGTTCGCACGGAACCCACTCCGCATATCGTCCCTACGATATACGATGATGGATAATATCGCGGCCCAAGGCCGAGCAGAGCGAAAACGGCGAAACGTCGATACACCTTCGGGGTTGTGCGCGAACTTACTTCGCGAAGAGCGAACCTCGTCGCTCGCGCGCCGGACGCGTACTGACTTGCCATGCCAAGCGTCTGTTGCTTATACCCGGTATATAGCTGCGCATCATGCTTCAAAGTTTACGGCCGTTCGGGAAAAATCGGTTGTCCTGCAGCTCTCCTTCGCTTCCCCGTCGCCGCCACCAACGACGGCAAAAGTGCTCTTTCTTCCCGCCCCCCGCCTCTCCTCTTCTTTTCTCTCCTCTACTTCGCCCCTTCTCGTCTTCCTCTTCGGAATCCTTGCTTTTGCCCTCCGACTTGTGCAGGTTTGTCGAACAATCCCGAGTAATTCTTTCGTTTCGGCGGAAATTCGATCAAACTGTCTCCGTCGCGCGCGCGTTTAATTTTAAATTTAACCGCCCCGGTTGATTCTTAAAATGGAATTCTGTCAGAGCAAGGTCCGATTCGCGTTAAATGAACGCTGGAGTCACGCCGAGGGTGTTTCTTTCTTTGTGGAGCAACGTGACGGTTGGAAGGTGTATTCATTCAGACGACGACGGATTTGACGAGGAATCCCGTGAGTCCGCCGGCTTTCTTTAAGCGGTGTGCCCTGCGACATTATGTAAGCGTTGTGTCGCGCAAATATTTCCGCAAAATATGTAGCCGCGTGTCGCGGGCTTCGTACTTATTCGATTAACTCTTTCTTATACCGGCACGCGAAGCGCGTTCGACATTGGCTTTGTGTAATTGCGCAACATACCCCGTTGGGAAATAATTGTGAAAGATTTTAATTTGCAGAAATATAACGAATGTGAAGGAGGAGAGAGTGGGGGAGAGGGAGAACAGGGAGATCAATTGTCGCTTTGCGCTTCGTTACGATGGACAGTACTTGCGTACAAAATGAATATGACGGACGGAACAATACGCATTTTCATCCGTGCATTATTCTGATGAATGAAGCGACGCGCACACATCGGTGTCGACATTGTCGCCGGAATAAATGGATTATCGGGTGGATAAAAGAATAATATGGCGAGTTCTCGATTATCCGGCGCGGTTGGAGGTTGAATTGTGCTGTCGGATCGAATGTGACGTTAGGAAATAGCTGTCGTAGATAGCGTCATTGTGTATGTTATATTCCACAAGCGCCGCTCTACAGAGAGGATGTTATAACTATTTCTGATAATTATATCCTTACGTTCTGCAACTGTCGCAACGTCAATGAGGTTAGCACGCATCGTCCGATAAAAAAGCAGATATCGAAAGATTAACGGCGCAAAAATTTGATAAATCGATACTAATGGCTAAGCGTGATTTATGTTTTATTGATCTTTGAACTGGGAGAATCAGTTCGAGATTGGAGAGATGAAGAACGGAAAGAGCCGAGCGTAACGCTGGTCGCGAGGGAAATCATCGCGTCATCTAATTGCAATTTACGCGAGGCGGGATTGTGTCTTCAATTAACCGTGAAATGAATTACACAACGTGACGGCAAAAAGTGTGGCACTCAGCTAATGTAGACGCACGATTGTCGCGCGGGGAGTCGATAACAGTATCATTACGCGAGAAACGGAAACTCCGCGCGTTCGGAAAGCAGGAGGAACTGCAGAAGGAAGCGTACCCGGACTGTTGCAACGATGATTTATCAGAGAAAGAGAGAAAGAGATGGAGCAGCTCGAAGACGCCGCTAATTGAGCGAACTATCAAAGAGAAACGCATTTCTTGATCGAATCGATCCCATCACCGTGCGAACGTCTTCGTAAAACACGAAGCAACTCATTCTTCTTGTCGTTTGGATCGCTTTTCGATTCACTCAATTATTCGGCGGAGGTTGAGTCGATTCTTCGCAATATTCGTTCGTCAATCCGATTTTCTCTGCTTCTAAGAAACTGACATAACAGAAATGACGAATCTTGATTGCGGGATATAAGATTAAAGTACCAGAATGCCCGGAGATGTGCCTAATCTTGGAATTTTGAATAAGCCATTTTTTCCGGAACAGTAGCTCTGCTCCACTTTCATGCCCACTCTGTTTTACTTTCATGTTCGCGATCAACGCGTCAAGAGCTTTAATCTAAGGTGGACTCACAATTTTTGTCCGGAAAAAAGTGGCCGGCATACCTATGGGCATTTGGTCGCACTTTTCCAAACGAATTTTCGCTCGCAAATAATTTATTATCCTTAAGCAATACGAATTTTTTTGGCATTAAAACTGAGCATAAAAATTGGCATTAAAATAAGATCTGATTTTTCCCGCTTCATTCAGCAAAAAACATTGTGGAAAGAGACATATTTTGAATGTAATTTTTACTGTAAAATTTTCTCCCTGTGGGGAAACTCCGTGTGGAAACTGTGATGTAAACAGACTGATATAAACAGACTACTATAAACAAGCAATGTTGTTGCCTCAAAGCCATCGAGAGAGATGCGCAAAACGAGAACAGCCGTGAGACCGGTCGCATATGCTCACGCGACGTCTCTAGTTAATCAAAGGCAAGATATCTCGTTCTGTCATAACGGTTGATCTGATTGAATTCTAAGTAGGTTCAATCGATTCTTCAGAATCGATTTATCTCATAAAACTGTCTTTACTTTTGTTGTGCGTGCGTTGTGCTTGGAAGTATTACAGCGCAAAGGTACAATGATGACACACAGCGAGTGAGCGAACCAAAAATCAGACTTTGAAAGTATAGATAGCATATATATGGGTATGTGATTCTCCAAAATTGCACTGCAATTTTGTAATGGAAGGTTAACTCTCATTTTGCAAACTCAGAGAACAAACGACTCGCCGCCTATCCTTGGTGGTCGCAGCGAGCGAATCCACGAGCGAAGGGTCGCTCGTGACCTCAAGG
Source organism: Odontomachus brunneus (assembly GCF_010583005.1). Taxonomy (NCBI): domain Eukaryota; kingdom Metazoa; phylum Arthropoda; class Insecta; order Hymenoptera; family Formicidae; genus Odontomachus; species Odontomachus brunneus. The sequence continues at coordinate 478,615 of NW_022639461.1, read as the reverse complement.
TGTATTTTCGGATCGGTAAAAAGTGTAAGCTTTACCAAATATGCCGACGGGAAAAGCCGTTTCGCGGCTCGCCCGTGTCGCAATAAATGTCGCCCGCGGACACCTCGTGGCTTCGTTATGCGATGTTTTCGATGAGGCCGCGTCGGGGCGGGAAAAAAAAGATTTGGGATTTTTAACGGGCGCGCACGCGGTAACTGCCGAAGTAACGATCGGTGCGTGCGCGTGTATGCAAGTCAGACG
>NW_022639461.1:445155-478365 GCF_010583005.1 Odontomachus brunneus | reverse complement strand
CCCCCCGCAACGCTGTAACTCCTACACTTATCTTGTAAACGTGTCGAAAGTCCACGTGCGGTGCGGACGTCGTCCGTGTAAATCGCCGCGGCACGACTCGCCGAGTTTTTTTAACACGCGTGCTTTCGTTGTTTAATTTTTTATATAAGCTTTTATAGCCGGAAGATCGCCAGCTATTTATATGGAAGCGCGCACGGACTTTCATCGGTCTCTCTTGTGAAACGAGATATTGCGGCGATATGTGTGGAAGAAAATGCGAGGGAGAAGAGAGCGACAGAAAGTGGCGAATTCGAAGCAATGCAGCTTTGTGATATCACGCTGTCTGCCTGCAAACTTCAAGCTTTCACGCAGACAGTAACCCCTTCATTCTCACTAATTACTTTACACGAGAGATTCATACGTATGTCGTTACGCTCAGCTGAAATTTATCAACTTTTATCGCGCGCTCGGAATTATTTGAAATTTAATTGCCGGAATACGACTGTGTCTAATATTTGCATTTTATTCTTCATTTTTCCACGTAGAGAGAGGGAGAAGAGGACAGAGGGAGGACGTTTCTTTTTTAATTCAGTTAGCTTTCATCTCTTCTTGGCTCTTCAATCGTTACACACGATAGAAGGACGTACGTATATACGTGTACACGCGGCACATATATATCAAAACTTTCGCGAGAAGGATGGAGACGCAAGAAGAAACTTGTTTTATTACGTAATCAACCTTTTCAAATGTGTTCCGCGTGTTCTCTATTTCTCTCTCTCTCTCTTTCTCTCTCTGTTTTTTTTTCTTTTTATTTACACGAAATAGAGAGAGCGAGTTTATTCCCTCAGTAAGCGCTTGAAAAATTCGCGCGCGATAGGGGAGACCGGGGTTAGATGTCCTATATTTTAGAATTTCAAAGTTATAATTTCTCAGGCAACTAATTCTTATAACTAACTCTATGAACATAATAGAAACAATCTTGTGTATACATTAATGCCCACCACGACCCTGTTAACCGTATATTTTATTTTGTAATAATCAAAATATGAACATGCAGTAACTTAGTCGTCTTGCCCTGGTATCGGGTTCAAATACACAGTAACACAAAGTAAGAAAGTCACGTGTATAAAATATGTATCCTGATTAGTAGTTCCAAAGTCTTCGCGAGAGGTTTCTGCAACCCTCCTGGTCTTAATTATAAGCCAACTTTACCTCGTCCGTATCTCTGTTCAATCATCGTACGAATGAAAATTGCATTACCAGGAATAGTATATCAGACATTTGCAAGAAATTTTATTCTAGCAAGTAACACGTTGTTTAATTTTATTTAGTCACGATGGAGAATATTAATAGAAAGTTCACAAAAAGTTTGAAAATTTACTATGCTATTAACAAAACAGTTTTTTTTCTATTTTTTGAATTATAATATTATTTCGATTTCAATGAAACTCAGGGAAAAGTATTTATGTTCTAAAAGAACCATTTTGTACTCGCTATTCCTCTCAAGATAAATACTAAAAAATATATATAAGCAAAATATGAGCACACTGAAGTCATATAGCTCCGGTCTTTCCTACGGCCGCGAGTAGTTTCCTCCCCATCTTGTTACTTCTGCCCGAGTGTGATCTCGTGGTAGCGCGTTACACCGATTAAAGTCGTTATTATGCGTGACGTGGAAGCAAGATGCAATCGCGATTGCTCGCAAACGTGCGCGCCATCGATCGTCGGGCTGTTTACGCGCGAATGCAACGACGATCATCTCGTTTACATGGAAATCTCGAATTGACACACGCCGCTTTCGAGGTGATGTGATATACGGCGCGGTTTAAGGTACGATAGAAGCGCCCTTTCACGTAGGGACTCGTGTGCTCGGCGAGTGATGGATGGTGGAGGACGACGAAGGGCTGCAGCCGACGCGCGCCGTGCGATTATCCGCGACGGAATCCTCGGCGTAGCTGTGGAAAAAGGGCAGAGAGCAAGAGGGACAATTTGTTGGAAAAATCCGCTTTCCTCTTTCGAAAGCTCGAGCGGGAGCATTAAGAAGACCCGGTCGGAAGCGGTTCTTGGAGTATGAAATCAAAACACAGGAGGAAATGGGAAAGGACTTCAACCCCAGGCGCGCCATGTCGTCAATTTTAAAAGCCCAGACCTTCCCGAGGTAATAAGAAAGAATAACAAGAGAGGAAACCCATGGTCCCCGATCAGCCGCTGTTCGACGAGCGGAACGAACGAGAACTATGGAAACGCTTCGCGACTGTCGTATGAGCAAACGGCGAGTGCTTTATCAATTTGAGGGAACAAATCGGGATTGGAATGAGAGTTTCGCGAGCGGAATGTCGAGAGGCTTCAGAGAAAGAACGAACCGGAGTCGAGCGTCGCGCGTGTCGACGCTCTCGAAGGACGTTCAGACGGTCTTCTTCAACGTCCTCTGCCTTCGAAGCTGCTCGTTCTTCGCCGGCGGTTTTCCATTTAAACGAGATCCAACCGTCATTTAGCCGCGCCGCGCGAGATCGCACGTGGACGTACGTTAACGAGCATCGTTGCCGCATTAAAGCTGCTCGTACGAAGGTACGAACGCGCGCGCGCGTGTCTTTGGATGTGTCACCAATTAACGTCGTCTCATCGACACGTCGTCGCGCCGATGCAACGTGTATGTGTCGCGTAGGATGACGCGCAATGGCCCTATGCAGATTTCCCATTCTGAAGGTTCGCGAGAAGTGCAATCGCGCGTGCACGAAGCCGTACGGAAAATAAATTACACTCGGCAAAATATGAAAACAGGAGAATAAAATGCTTTTAAGATATCTTGAGTACTTTACTGGAAACACTACTTTACGTTACTTTTCTGAAAATGCTACTTTGAGTACGTTATTGAAAACGCTACTTTGAGTAGAACAAAGTAGAAGAGCGTGTTTGTTCGAAATCGGATATAAAATAAAGATCAGAGAGAGAATATCGGGAAGACTTTCCTGGCTAGAATCGCACACGTCTGAATCATTACATTTCTAACCAGGAGCCACTATTATTTTGGGGGAATCGGATTGGATGCCAAGAAAATTCTTATGCGAGAAGGCGCTTCGCGTCGCGTCACAACGCGACATTCCCGACGGTGTCGCCGCAAAATCGACTCGGGCGTATCGCTCGCCGGATTGAGGCGTGAGCAAAAACCCGACGGGATCCCGGGATACCTAAGGAATATGAATATTTAAACGATCATCTCCACGCTCGCACGACTTTTACGCGCGCGCGCGTCCGCGTTTTAAGAGCGCCATGGTATCGATCTCGAAAGAGTTAGCGTGCCGTGCGGTTGTTAAGGGTGTTTATCACCTACGTATCCTTCAGGGTCACCAGATTTGTGTCAAGAACTCGAGCTCGCGGATACGATACGCAAGAATATCGTAAAAAAATGTGAGAGAAAGAAAGAAAGGTAAAGAGAAAGACAGATTGATAGATAGAGAGAGTGAGAGAAAGAGAGAGAGTGGGGAAAAAGAGAGAATCGATGTACTTCGCGGAACAGCATTTACGCAAATACAATATTATGCAAACGATCGCGTAGATCGCGCGACTTCGCGTACGAAATCCGGTTTTTGCGGCGAATCGATGCTCCCGAGACGATAATCCAGAAAATATTGCGGACGACGATCGAGTATGCAAATATAACGGCTTCTGGTAGCCCGCGAAAAAGCCGTCCGATGAAAAACGCGGCAAGTTTCCTGATACGCGAAACTCCGCCGATCTCGACCAGAAACTTTACTTATCACGGCGAGAATCCAGCCGCGTAATTGGAGCCGCAGGTTTCCTTTCTTGACCGCTTAGTAACCTACGTTATTAGGCGTGCGAATTAGGCGTACAAACGCCATTTATCGATACGCCCGATAAGAACTGCAAATAAAGCGAATGCGCGATCGCGCTACGATAAGAAATTTGCACGAAAACGAACTCGCCGTCGCCCGTCGACGCGTTAACTACTACGTCAGTGCACTGTTTCGCGCATTTTGCGGCCAAGTGTATCAGACAGCAGACGGTAATTGACTTTTGTCGCGTAGCCGGCGAGAGCTCTTGCGCGCGGCCGCATCGATTACGTTGGCATTAAAGTAAGAGAGGGGGATCGGATTTAATAAACCTCGGCGGATGTGATCTTGAAGCGGTATTAAGCGGCTACGGTTTATCTCAATAAGCCCGCCTCGCAACGTTCGATAGCGAGAAGAGTCGATTGTATGCCTCTCTATTAATCGCTCGCAATATTTTGCGCGAGCTGCGGGGGCGAAGTGAAGGAGAGAGCAGGGAGCAGGAGGGGATCGTTAAGTCGATATTACCCGGAGAGACAGCCGTCAATTTGGCAGCAATTCTATTAGTCGATCTTTAAAGGTTACAACCCTTATGAGTGGCTCGTGCGGCACTTATATTCGTTATATAACATGATGAAATAAAGATATGAAGAAAATGGTCGAAATTCCCTCAAAACAATATATCATGTAAAGTAATATATGAAAAGTAGAGTGTAACTTTTAGCAAATTCGTTGCTGCATTAATATAAGCAGAAATTTACGTTACTGCATGATGCAAATACAACGTTTAAATTAATGCAGTAGAAACACTCTAAAAGAAAATGATAAAAAATTTTTTAAAAACAATATCCTGCAAAATTTGATATGAAAATATATCAGAATACAAATTTGTTGCCGCATCAATATATAAACAAATCTACACTATTATGTAAATTTTACCATCAATTCAATACAATTGCTTTGTAAATATAACTAAAGCGATTGTAAAGTTTGCGACTGTCTCACATTGTAACAATCACGAGAGTTTATTTGGGTGACGTCTTTATCCGACACTTGCCGCGGCGATTTAATCGTTCTCCGCGATTCGATCTTGGCCGATTTCGGCGAGGAGGCTCTCTCTCCCTGTCTGTGCGACTGGCTGGCGAAATACCGCGCCCACTCACCTCTTGTTACGATCGACGTAATATCGGCGCGAATGCCGCCGAGGACGATGCCGCCTCCGATCGACGATGGCTAACCCGATCGTCGCCGTTTCTCTGGAATTCCGCCTGGAATCCGCGCGGTCCCGATTGTACAGGGAGTCCCTTTGGGAATCTCGCCTGTTCTCCAGTTCAATCTCCGACCGGTCCCTCGATCTGGTTATCGTCCAGATGAAGAGCGACACTGCGATCATCTTCGCGCGTTTCCTTCACCTTCGCGCAACCGATAGTATCTCATCGATAACGGCACCGCTAATTATCGGCGCGGCCTCGCTCGCGAAATTACGCTCACTGCTTCTACCGCGCCTCGAGATCGATAACTCGAGACAGCTGCACACTTTTCGTTGCCGTCGTCTTCGTCTTCGTCTTCGTCGTCGTCTTCGCCGTCGTCTCGCTTCTCAAGTCTCTCGCGTGAGAACCTCATCTCGTTTCGCGGTGACGAAAATCCGAGAGGTAATTCAGTTCGTATGTATCATAAACGGCAGGAGGAGGAGGAGGAGAGTGGGTGCGCGAGTCGCGCCTTTGTCTTTTCGTCTATTTTCTTCAACGAAACTTTCCGTCCACGAGACGCAGCGAACTCGCGCCAATGGAGCTCACCGAATACGTCACGTACGCGCAGTCCATTTTGATTGAACTTACAGATTTCCTTCGGGGATCGGATTCTCCCCTACCGAGGGGCCAGCTCTGCGCTGCTCTGGTACTACGAGACGCAGCGATTCAATTTCCTTCAACGACATCAGAAACTAAAAACAGTTTGCACTTTCGCTATTCGCTCCATCTCGTTTAATGTCATCTCTGTTTACGTAATTTCGAATCACGATATTGTGTTACATTATGTTGTTGTCACGCAAAAGATGTATTGCCTATATCTCAAAAATAATAAAAGAATTTCGAAAAAATTAGAGGTGAATCTATTTTGCTATCTATATTGATCCAGACTCTGATTCAATGCAGCAAATTGCTCGCGACAGCAATAAATATTAATATATATATTGCTATCGCGGGCAATTTGCTGCACTAAATCAGAGTCTGGATCACGAGTTACTCTACTTTGAAGTGCAAATCCAGCATGCATGATGACGTCAAATGACATTTCAATAACGCGTCACATTTCAATGACGCTTTAATGTGAATAATATGTCATTTGACATAATCCTACTATTTGAGAATATTTTAAGCGAAATATATGATGTTATCTTTGATGAAGGAAAAGATAATTAAAAAGTAACGATGAGTCTCAATTAATATATAAAATTTCATTGTAGCTCAAAATTAAAAAAAAGGTTTAAAAAAAGTCGGAAGAATAATATAAAACAAATAAACTGTACAAATGTGATGAGATAAAAATATGTAGTCTCACTCAACAGTCTGTATCATACATATGTATACATTACACGTTTTTAAATCACAAATAAAAATATTAGTATATTTCTAATCTTCAATTATTTTTAATACAGATTATATATGAGCAATACATCCTCAAAGCGACTTTAGCGACGTAATTTTAACCCTGAGAGAAATGTCCGTCTCCGTTTTACCGAATATGATGCAGCACTGACAATGAGAGAGCGTGAGAGAGAGAAAGAGGGGGAGAGACAGAAGGAGAAAGAGAGAAATACAGAGAGACGTAATTAAAATATAATTACGATTCGTTCAATTAATATAGACAATGCTCGCGATAGCTTAGTCACATTCTCGTTTTAATTAGCCGTTAATGGCGACGTTCAAAAGAACGCAATAAACACAATAATTTACGCCAAGACAAAGAATGAAACGTGCTGAGAGACAGCTCGTCAGTTTTCCTCGGCACCTCGAAATCTCTCCTTGGCGCGTTGGAATGTTGCGTCCTCCGCGTTAAATAAATTCCTTTCGAACGACGTAGTTGTGCCAAGTGGTCAAGCTCATAGTTTCAAAATAAATCGTGCTTTATGAACACGATGCATAAACAAAAAGCGCCAGCGGCGATATTTTGGGAAAAACGACTTCTGCCGCGTGAGTCTCACGCGCGAATGTCCGCGAAGCAGTTTGCGCGCTCTCGAAACCAATTTAGGTGTATATACAGCCCCGAACAACGTTCGCTTCTTCTCTCCCTCTTGCGGAGCTGAACGATGTCTCGTCGTCGGGGCGTCATTAGCGTCGAAGAAAGACGCACAAGCCGCGCGGCAAGAAATAGGCCACGTTTCGCGCGACGAGCTTTACACACTCCGCGAGAAACTGTCATGTGGGCGTCGCGCGTGCGCGCGCGCGAACGCGGGAGTTGACAGCAGCGCAATAATCCGACGTCATTTAAATTGATTCGCGCGCAGCTCATTACGAGAGCGAGCCAATATCGGGCAAGCGCGATATTTATTGTTCGAAAGTTGCAGCCGAGACAGCCGTGCGACAAGCGCGGCCGGAAATACATATCCGCGCGCTCGCGCGAGATATCGCGCGGCTGCACGCGCCGGTCTTTTTGAAAAATCACAAAGGCGCAGATGTTGCGTGTGAATAATCATCAGCTGAACGCCTTCCAATGAGGGCGACAAAAGCGATCGTTTGTGCGCGGATCGCCCGCACGCGAAAAAGAGAGAATTAAGGACTTACCGAGCGAGAAGGGTAGTCCCGAGATTAAAAATAGCCGATTCTCCCATTATGGAGTAAGTGTGTCTTCCTCAAACGACAAGCGCGGAACGCAGAGCCTGCGCACGTAGGCCGCGTTCCCGTTGCATCGACGGGACACGATAGAAATGTCACCGCCTGTGACATTTCTCTTGTGCGCGCCATTAATAACAAAACACACCTGCGGACAAGAGATGTTTCAGATCCCTCTGAAATCGCACGAGCGGAAAGAAATCAAATCAAATGCCCGTTCGCGAGAAACAAAAAGCGTGCTTCATGCTCGCCAGCAGTCTCGTCCAATTTATCGAGTGCGAGAGAAGGAGAGAGAAGGATAGAGAGAGATGCACACTGCGCTTCGTTGAGAGTATAATTAATCGCGTTCGCTTTGCGAGTTCGAGCTCGTTGCCACTTCTCCGACGAGATTCGAATAAGTTTCAAGCGAACCGCACGCGCGTTCCTTGAAATCGCGCTTCTCGATAATGCCTCCCCACGCTACTGCGTGACACGCTACGCAAAATTCCAGCCGTGAGCGTCACATAATTTCCTCAGAAATTAACAATTAAATGGTCGGCGGCGCGATACAGGCGGTGTGAATTCACCGCGCACTAGCGACTATACATTTCTCCACCATAATCGTAAACGAATCTCTCTCTCTCTCTCTCTCCCTCTCCCCCTTCCTTTCTCTCTTTCGTTATACGGTCCTCGATTCTTAGCATTTGAATTTACAATGCCCGACGCGCTCGAGAGTTTAATGGTTCGTTAATAGATTGTTTTATTGTCCGTGAAATACGCGAAGCGACATTGCGCGATGTTCTCCCTTCAATTTTATATTGGAGCAAATTCGGAGAGTGTGTAGAACTTGGGGTGTAGAATAGCATGCGATCCCGCTACGGAAAGAGGACTCCTCGAACGCTTGTAAGAAATATCGATAAAGCCGTCCTAACAGCTAGCTTAGATCTAACTAAAATAATGTAAACAAATGAAATTCTTTGCATGCGTCACGTATAAGAAGATGCTACAGAGGAGAGCTATTTTTGTTATAAGAATTTTAAAGTCTTAAATTTCAACAATTTCAACAATGTCACAATTTTATTTGTATATAATAGTCTTATAAGAAAAAATTTAAAAATATCATATTTCCAATCCAATATTTGTATTTTTCATTTGCTTTTTATTTGTGTTTTTTATTTGAAAATTATTTTTTAATACTTTTTGAATAAAAGAATATATATTTTTCTTTGTTGAATCATATATATAAAATGTATTGTCGCAACTAATTTATTCTCTCCTTTAATATTACGTGATCTCATTTTAAAACTGACATGTCAAAAATAAAAATATTTCCTAAACAAGAATATATTTTTTTCTGTATAAGTAAAAGTGCATTTGCAGCTTAATGTACAAAGAGAACGCGTTCGTTTTTCAAAACCTTATCTTGTCTCATTTTATGTAAAAAAGGGATTTATTTTCGTTGAATAAATAAATAAATAATTAAACCAGAGATATGACCCAAGCGAGCTCTAATCTGTCTGAAAATTTTTCTGTAACCAGATACCTGACGACAGGCTCGTACAGTTTGCCGTCGGTAGTACTAACTATTCGTTATTTCGTCATTATCTAATCGCGATGTTATCGATAAAGTGCGCGCGCGTGTTATTTATACGCACATGTATACGGGGGAAAACGTTTCCGTGCACGGTCGATTGTAATGCCGACGTCGTTAGAAAAAGTCGCGGGCGAAGGAAGTTTAATGTAACTCGATGCCCTCGCAAATGATCGCGGTTTTCGTGCTTAACAGAAAGTCGACTGAAAGCGAAATAATTAACCTCGGCTGGTAGCGCGATTTTTTGTTTAACTGCGACCGACCGTGACTCGCATAGACCGATGACGTCATTGCGTATATAGCGTATACGACCATGGCGGCAGTGACAAACTTCCGAAAGTCGCGCGATTGTTTCTCTAATAAAATTAATACGAATCCGTTCATATTGCATTAAACACTTATCTGAAAAAGAAAAAGAAAGAGAGAGAGAGAGAAAGGAAAAACAAAAGAGAATGACGTGCCTGGTGCTAGAAATGTTTAACAGTGATATTAATATTACAGTGTCCCTGTCGATTGTGACAACCAAAAGTGCTGTAACTTTATTCGGAAAAACGTGTGGCCACCGTTTAGTAACCGAGTGTATATGCTGATGGTTTTATTTTCGAATTTATCCAATGTGAATTAATCCTTTGCGCTCCGCAGAGTTTCGCGCAGTATTGACAATTTACTCACAAATATCGTCAAATTAAAGTGAATTGAGTGAAAAGATACGTTTGATCCAACAGTTGGTTACAGTCTGCAATTTTTAACACGTTTTATTTGAAGAATTTTCTCCATATCACGTCTGTTTTCCTGTAACCGTGGAAAGCAGACTTTGTTTACACGTGGATATAGAAAAAAAACACCGTTGCGACACATGTTACGTCGGTAATGAATATGTTAAAGGTATACCATGTTTGAGAATCTCACAGATAAGATACTAATTTCTTTCTGCAAATTGTACGTCGAATAGGATGCACAGAATTACGAATGCCTCTACATACCGAAAATACGTGCAGTAATAGATTGCTTCGATGTATATAAAAAAAAGGATGAAAATTTTTAAACTGACATCTCGAGTTGTCAGTTGGCGTAAGTATTTACAAGTAGATACCAGAATTGTGCAGCTAGATATGTGCCTCAGTGTTTGCTAACGATAATTTCAAGAGACGTTTCTGTATCTTTGAATTTCCAAGTGTACGAAAAGTTTGCGGGAGGATTTCTACGTAGGCATAGTTATGTTTTCTGCTAGCACGATAAACAAAGTAGTACACATTTACATAAAACTTATATGCACAGTGGATTGCAAAACGGTTTAGACACAATGAAGTTGGAAGCCCACCAAACTGTGAAAATTGAAAATTATTATCGCAGTGGGCTTACGGAATAATAATATGTAATTAATAGTATAAGTATTAAATTATTTATAGTATTTAAATTATTTATAGTATAATTATTTATAATATTTAATTATTTATAATATTAAGAATACTATTATACTAAGAATAATAAGAATACTATTAATAATAATTAATAACAATTGTTATTGTTAATATAATTACTAGGCAGGCCCGTCAGTAATAACTTTTAATTTGGACAGTTTAGTGAGCTCCCAACTTCATTGTGTTTGAATCGTTTTGCAATCCACTGTACAGGAAATACCGAAAGGACAATGCAATCGTATTAGTGATGATTGTCTCTACGTTATCGACATTTTTCGAGTTCGTCATCCACTTTAGCACATATTCTCAAGTACAACTGAAGATCTGGAATAGCGATGAACTTGAAATGAGAAATATCGGTGTGTCACACTATGTGTAACGTTGGCGAACGTGTTAACGAATTTTAGCGCAATTTTATTATTATTATCGATTGAGTCGACACGTTTAGAGAGCAGAACTTCAAGATTCTCCGAACCAACCTTGGCATTCGGAAATCAAAAAGTTGAAGGACGCTTTTCTCTCTGCGTATTCCGGAAATTCAAAACGGACTCCTCATCAAGACAGATGCACGATGATAACGCGACCGACACGCGAATATAGTTTTGGCTAAGTCATAGCAGAGCTTTCCTGCGGCGAGAAATTGCGATGGGACCTTTTGTTTCCGGGCGTCGCGGAGTACTCACGGCTGTGCCAAAAATCGCACAATGGTCAACGAGCGAAAGTGAACGGCTGGCTAGGGAGCATTCGGTAGGTCGATAAAGTCCATTAGGAAAATTGGAGCCATTGGTGCGACCCCAAGGGCTCAACAAGTACTCCTCGACCGATCGTTGAACGATTACTCGACTTGGAACGCCGAGTAGACGACCGGTTGTCGGCGAGTCCTCGGGAAGCAAAGCGAGACACTCGTGTGCACGGCGTGTTATCGCATCTGCGAACGTCGCGGAAAAATCGACGGAGCGGTTTCCGCGACCGGAACGGCTTTCGCGGTTGATCAACGACCACGGAGCGGATCGATGGACGACGGGGAAAATTGGAGTCGACGAAGTGGACATGAGAAACGGAGACCGAGGTGGAGACGAGAGCGCGGAGGCGAAAAAACTACGTTGAAAAAAATGTTTGATATTAGTGATTAATTACATAGAGAAATAATTTTTCTAAACTAAAATTATCCGGCCGGGATATCACAATGTGTCAAAGGGATGAAATCAGTTTCTTCTTTCAGAAAATCTTTTTAATTTTCCTATATTTCTAGTTGCGCAAATATAGACCGTTAATAAAATCTACCTTGCTGAGAATGGTAAATTTCGCTAGAGAAATGTACAAAAAAATTTGAATGAATTAATAAATTTCTGGTGAAATATGAACAAACCAGAAAATTCCGACTGATGTTACAGAATTCTGTTCAAGTTAATCAGAAATCTCGTTGAACATAATTCTGGTAACTTCAATAGAAGGTCGATTCATTTCTGGGTTACAAAATTCTGTAGTAATTTTTACTACAAACTTCTCACTGTGCAGAATAATTATATTCTTCACTATTATTACTTATAATTATAAATTATATTATTGTTGCGCTAAAGTCCGTCCGTAATGAATCTCAATTTTAGCAGTTTGTTGAGCCCCCAGCTTCATTGTGTGTCCAAACGGCTCTGCAACTGATTATATTACGTTAGCCAAGGCAATCTTGGCGCGCGCAATTACACGATGGAAACATTAGCAAATTGAGCAACGAACACGCATTCGCGGCGGCTCTGACAGGCCAGGTACTCGCGTTCAATGTGCTTTGATTTTACGAGACACATTTGGTAACAACATTAGAAACCGGCGAGGACCACGAGGGAAAGAGAGCGCACGCGTGCGTCAGTGGCACGTATCGGCGCTGATTACTCGCCCGGTCGTCCGGTCAATGAAATAAGCGCCTCGCCAGTAACAATACTGAATTTCCAAGTGAGCCTAATACGACTCGTTGATAAAGCGACACGAATGATACACGAACTTCCTGGCGCGTATTCCTGTACCGTCGCAACGAATTAACGTCGTGAATGATAACGCAAGCGTGACGTGTCACGCGCGTCAAACTTGGCTTGATGTATTTTTGATCGATCTTAAAGCGATCGGCAAACCGGGCATGAAGTATTCGTTTAATGAATTCCCAACAGTGCTCCGTACAAAGCGGCACTTTGTGATGATCGTTTTTAGCTCTCTGGAAAGAACCGTTGGGGCTCTACTTATCATTTCGATAAGAGCGTATGTTAATGAGAAAACGCGTCGCGCACACGAGTGGACTTTACGACTATATAAAGAGAAGGGGAAAGAGAGAGGGAATGGATAGAGGAGAGAGAGAGAGAGAGAGAGAGAGAGAGAGAGGCAAAAAGTGCCGCGTAGAAAAGTAACGTACCAAGAGAAACGGAGACGGCAAAACTGGGAACCTCGTTACCAATACTATAGCTGCTTAAATTATTTACGCTGTCGCATGCACATGCACAATGTGGCGTAGGGAACTAAGTCGATCTCGCGACAGAAATATTACTCGCCGATGGAGATGGAGCGCAAGCGTTTTACCGCTCTGTAATTCGCGAGCAACGTATTGCGTATCCTAATTGTCTATTTGAGCGCGTTTTCTGAGGGTGGCTCTGTGAGTCTCGTTTAAATGTCAGCCGATCTCTTCGATAAGACAACAGTAAGGATAAAGCTGGACGTCTCATTCGCGAATTTCTACGGCGGAAAAATTCGCCATTTCCAACGACCACATCACGTCGCGATCATTCAACGCGTCACGCGCGACCGACCGGACGATTCCAAACGTTCACGTCGAGAGAGAGTAGACTCCTCATCAATGTTTCACTGCGGATCGTCTCGCGGAGAGGTCCCGGAGCACGTTGAACTGTCGAACGAGCACTTGCATTCAGAACGCACAAGCAACGACCGAGCGGAACATCGGGACGCGCGAGCTAGACCTCCTTCGTGGATCTCCTCAGCGCGTGGTCACGGCTCCGACTGGAAACCGCGGGAGTTCTCACACGTAGCTGCTCCAGGAACAATCGATAGTCGCGTACCGTTGCGTGCGGCAATGCCGTTGGAGAACAGGAGCTCGTGACGCGTCAGGGAAACTGGTCCTCGTTCTCGGCAAGGACACTCGGATCCCGGCGAGACGCTCGACGCGCGGCCGATCGGCGGAAACTCGGCGAGCATAATTAACGGTCCGTCGCCGCGCGACCAATTAGCACAATCGCTACGCGCGCTCGCGCGATACGACAACGACGACGACGACGATGCGACGACCTTTCGTGTCGAACTTACACGGAAGAACGGCGAAAGACCTCGTTCGCAAAACCGCCGCACGTCCACGTGAGTCAACGCCAACTAAAGTTGGCGGGCCGCGCGTCGCGGTCACGCGATGCACCGGCGCGGGAGCCGCGACGCGCCGCGTCGCGTCGCGTCGCGTCGTGGCGCCGCGCCGCGCAATCCCGCGTCATCGACTGCATGCGTATGTCTGTCTGTGCAATGGCGTGCGCGCACGTATGTATGCGTGGAGAACGTTACCGCTGCTCGAAGACCATTGCACATGCACTTGAGCGCGAGAAAAGCCGCGACGGTTGAATTAATATCTCCCACCCCTCACGCGCGTGTCCGTCCCCACCGCGTGCGTGACGCGAGCCGTCGTGGAAACAATCGACGGCGACGGCCGTGCTATAATGAAGGCAAGCGTGTCTCGACTCTCTCACGTTGGCACCGGCTGCTTGACACTTGATCGAATAATGACACAACTACAGTTTCCTAACACAGGTTCCGATAGCGTCAACATTGGCAAGGTCGGCGCGGCGGCCGCGGCTCGGACTATCATGGCGTAATGGTTGGCTTCGGCCATTCTCGTGACGGCACGAGAGAGCTCTGGCGAGCCTGTGATACCGACAAGCGCCGCTCGTCATTCAATTGGACACGTTCAATAATTCCGTCAAAATTGACGCACACGACGACACGATTCGAATTGATATAATTGGCCGATTCATTGTGGTAACTCTTATCGTCGCTTCGTTCCACTTTTCCCCGTAATTCGGCAACTGGCCATTTGTTGTTGACGGTCTCATGGTTAGGGGATACCAGAGCTAAATGCTCTATATTTAAGAATTTTGAAGTTACAACTTCTCAGGCAACTAATTGTTGTAACTGACTGTATAAACATGATAGAAGTAAGGTTCTTCTATGTATTCATGCCCGCCACGACCCTATTGACCGTATATTTTGTCTTGTGATAACCAAATACAAATATGCAGCAGTATAGCCATCTTATCCTGATACTGCGTTCAGTTGTTCAATAATGTAGGATAAGAAGGCTACGTATCCTGATTAATAGTTTCAGGATCTCCCCGAGAGGTCTTCATAGCCCTCCTGCCGGGCCAACTTTACCTCGTCCGCCTATATGCACTGTTTCATTGCAATCATTTTATGTATGAAAATTTATTATCAGAGAAACAGTATATCATATACATACAAGAAATTTCATTTTAGCTACACATTGCTTAATTTTATTCAGTCACGATGGAGAATATTAATAGAAAATTCCGAGAAGCTTAAAAATTTACTTTGTATTACCAAATCAATTTTTTCTATTTCTTAACTGTAATATTATTTCGATGTTAGTGAGACTCAGGGAAAAATATTTACGTTCTAAAAGGACCATTCCACGATTTTGTATCTACTGTTCCTCTCAAGATAAATACTAAAAAAAGCATATGAGCAATATATCCTTGGGGCCATATAGCTCTGGTCTCCCCTAATGGCAACGCGATCAAAAACTACGTCTGTCTCGCGCCGGCGAATTTATCGGAATCGCGCCGAGACGGTCATTGTAACGCCGCCGTTGTAATACAAATACATAATTTCGCTTTGTCATGTTGATAAGCCTTTATCTAGGCAGGTCAGCCGCTGCTGGAATACGTGGCGCCCTTTCTAACGCTAACTGATTCAAAACTACCCCCTCGCGACAGACGGAGGCAGAAGAAAGCTACGTGCTGTCGTGTTGTTCGCCGAGCAGTACGGAATATTCCGCGCGAGAAGCTCCCTCTCGTCGCCCAAGCTTCCCCTGTCCCTGCCGAGACGTTCGGCGCGAAAAGTGTAAGTTAATCCCCACCGATGCCACCCTGCTGTAGACGTCATCACGCATGACGTCCCGTGTAATTCGCGAGAACTGTCACAACGCCGCTAAAAACTCGCTATTCAATGTGTTGATCGGTTTTTCATGCTGTCCCCAAGGACAAATGATACCCTTTTGTTTGTGGAGGAGCGCACAATCAGAGAACGGCGCGTACGATCAGCACGAGGACAAGATACCCTGACAGACTGATATGCGTAAACTGTACAATTTTAAGTATGTTACATCATTAAATCCGTTATGTCTCTTCCCAGGTAGCAAAGTGACGTCTAAAGACGTCATTAAGACGTTATTAAGACGTCTATGACGTTTTAGACGTCACCTTGCTACCTGGATTTATGACTGATCAGGTTGCAATCATACTTATCACATGGAATGACAAGATATAGCACGAAAGAAGCACGAGAAAAATTATCAAGAGTTGTTCAAAACAATACGTCATATTAAATGCAATATGAAAATCCGAGTGTAATGTTTAGTAAATTTGTTGCTGCAGCAGTACAACAAGAAATTTACATATGCGATATAAATTTAATAATTAATTTAACACACAGTATATTCACTTCGCAAGTATAATTAAAAGAATTATAAAGTTCCCATCATCGCGATTACCTCACGTCGTGATAATTATGAAAGTCTACCCGGCTAGAAACGTGGTCTGAGCGGAATTCTCGAACGCCGGGTCGTCCTCGACGCGAACGGAAAGGACGAGGATCGATTGTCTTGCGATAGCTCTTTCGACCGTGTTAAGGAGTTTATTCACCAGGTATGTATCTTCAGAGCGCTCACGGGGCGTATTTTTAATGGCTCAATCAAGGGAGCTATTTGTAATCCTCTATTTTTATCGGATAAAATTATGTTTTCATATATTTATTTTATTATCTAAATAATAAATGTTAGATTTGAAACTAATCTCACACACATACCTTGTCACATTTCAGTACAATGCTGTTCGAAACACAAAGCAGCAATTTTCTGGCCAACCATTACACAGAGACGGTATAGCGAATATTATTTTTTCTTCTTTATATCGTGTTTCTTAATATGTAATCTACATAATGGTAAATTTCTTATTCGTATTACTTACAAAGTTACATCGGAATAATGGTCATCTAAACTGCTTCTATCATAAAGTTGTGTGTGCAAAATTGCGATATTCAGTGTTAAATTTCTTATGAACGATGCAGATAAGTCGCAGGCTTTAACTACAAATGTGTTGCACTGCGATAAATGTTACGTTAAATTTTTGTATAATTTTAAACATTTTTGGTATAAGTGAGTAAATCCCTTAAACGTCGGAGCTACCACGAGCGTAATCCCGACGCGCCGCGAGCGCGGCGCGATCTGATCGTCCAGAGTAATTTCAACGATAACATTCACGAGATGCGTCTTTATTTCTCGGATGACTTGGACATCTTTCTATTTTCTCCTCTCTCTCTCTCTCTCTCTCTCTCTCTCTCTCTCTCTCTCTCTCTCTTTCTCTCTCTTTATCTGTTCTTTCTTTCCTTAGAAACGTTTGATCAAGTGATAAGCTTTTCTTAGTCTTCTTAATTTTCAACAATGAGAGTCTCGATAACGAGGTATCGAATTAAATTCTTATTAGAGTCAAAAGCTTCAGATTCTAGCAAAAGACAACGTCTGTCCGGAATGAGTATAGTATTATATCTGAAAGCAGACTGCGAAGAAAGTTATTATCACTCAAGCGCATCGATTGACGTAAAGGCAGATTAGCGTCACATATGTATAATACCAAAAAAATTTTTTTTAACGCTATGCGATCTTATTTGAAGATTAATATGTCAAAAATAAAAATATTTCTAAACAAAATATTCTTCTGTGCAGGCGGGCAAGCAGCTGGCCAGCCGCTTGATACGGCACTGCGGCTGACTCGTGACCCGCCACTTTCACTTGAAGGTCCGGCCGCCGAGAGCAGGACAGACAAAACGCACTCGCGATTATCGTGATAAACGGGACGGCGCGAGATACCGTATACAATGTGTCAAGCTTTAGATATAAAAATGAGTTTATTCGCGTTGCTTTTGACACTTTTGTGCCCGCTGCACACCAGATGCAATAAACGGAATCCAATGAGAACTCTTATTTTTAAAGAGAAATGCAATGTGCAATGGACATTAAGTGTACAAGTGTCGAAAGTGTCGAGCAATACAAACAAGCGCCTAATAAAGGACAAGATCAATAAACAATCCAACCAATAAATAATCAAATGCGCAAATTGCAATGTACGATCGGTGCGGTCAAGTCTCTTTGACCTGTATTGACAGTCATTACTTGGAACTTGCTTCAGGTGAGATACTGAGATTTGAATTTAGAAATAGATGTGAACTTTTAGCCGAATCGCGATAACAAATGTAATGTCGCGTGGATTATATGATTGAAAAGCTCAAATCAAACTCTAAGTTTAGATCTGAGTATTTCTCGCGTGAGATAAGTTTCAAGTGACGACTATTAATACGGGTCTTTGTGCTCCATCGAGAAACATGTCCTCTCATCGCGCTGCGAAGAAAATTGTAGCTACTTAGCGTCAATTCTGCAAAATTGAGCCGTTAGTTCGTCTCCCGTGAGACGACGCGTGGAAACGGTCTCACGTCGAGCGCTGAATAACTCACTGAGAGCAGGGACGCGTCGTTATATGCAGATCACGCAACGTGTTGGACACATTCTAGCCGTCAAAGAACTCGGAAATATCGCCGCGGCCGCGAGATTAATGACACAATTCATAAAATGTGACGCCCGTAAGATTTATCGTGTTATACTGGACACTCGCGCGGTTACGCGCTAAATATATCTCGATGAGTAAACGCGCCTAGAAGCGACGCTTTTAGAGCATCTTTGCGCAAAACGCGGATTACTTTGGCACGGAACACGTCGGCAGCGCGCATGCACCTCAGCTCAGGATCTTGCTACAAAACAGTTGCAAGTTCGCGTTACTTCATCACTTCACCAGTCGGCCGAATCCCTCGTTTGCGCCAGAGAGCGCAAACACGCGCGAAGGAGATGGACCAGAAGCGCACGCGGCCTTCCATCCCCGGGAAACGAAGAGACTACCGCGTGGGACAACGCGCACGTCCGCGCACGTGCACCACATGCAACCCACGAAGAAGTGAACCATGCAAACGCCGGCATTTGCTTGTTCAACAGATCGACCGTGGATGCGCAAATAAACGCTCATATTAGCGGCCGGCCGAGTCAGCCGGTTCGAACGTTCGAGGTTTTACGTAACGAGCCGTCGCTGAGTCGCTCCACCTCGGAGGAGCCCGGCTAGATGCCTCGACGTAGGTGTCCGCGGTGGAAGATGGCCGCTCAGACGTCTAATTCGATTAGAATGTTCGCGAGGGTGACAGAGCAAACAAGAGGGATGTTCGCGCCTCGGCGACTCGCGAGCAAACACACAAGAGCGTTTCTCGTATCGCTCGTATCGCGCCGAGAACTGCTCCACGAGTCGGCCCGACAGCTCTTCGCCGAGCCCTCCTTTTTTAGCATTAGCGTGATATCGCGCGTTGCTACGTGTTAGTCGCCGGTGATGTACACGCCCACGCACGCACGCACTTACGCACGCGCGCCCAAACACACACATATACACGCTCCCGCGCGCTGTGTGCGAATCAGATTCGATCAAGCCGGACGATAGTTCGGCAAACATTCGCGCACTCACCGCCGATGCGTTGACTTTTATTGCGTACCAAGTGGACGGCCGCGGGAGCATCGCACGATACTCGTGCGGTCGAATTTTCCTCGGATCGAACATTCCCCGTGATCGTCCACGACCTTTCGGGAGTCCGAAGTATAAGAGTGTGTGTATCCCGAAACGATCGCTCTTCCGTGTAACGATGCTATATAAAAGCGCGAGGGGAATGGACTCCCCGTGCGAACGTGCTCGTCCTCCCCCATCATTCGGACGTTATTTCTTCCAAGTATTGGCACACAGTGGCGAATTGAGTGACGATGACTTTCGCGGCGAAACTCGCTTCGCGAAAGTCTAGGTTATGTTAAGTAAAAGTGTCAACGTCTAGACACGTGCCTAACCCTGGACATTCTCAATAGCTTTTGGTCTTCCATGATACGAATAATAATGTAGACAGGGTGAGAGTCACCTAACGTTAGATTCTAAAACGTTGTTTTTTTTTTCTATTAGAGGAAGATGTGTGAGGAACAAATTGTTGTGGCTAGGAGGTATAAATATCACATTCAGCCAACCCTTGCGACCATACAGATTGTTAGTTATATATTTTCCTCTCATATTAAAAACAGATGTCGTTTAGAATGTAATGTTAAGTGTCTCAAGTTGTACATAGTTCGTGTTGAGTCTTCGAATATTCGTAAAGGCTAAAACAGTGAGAATGTTCAGGGTTGTGTGCGTGTTCAGGTATTGGCATCTCAGTTTGCGCGCGCGACAAACTGTCGCTCGTTAGAGACGTTTGTTTGAGAAGGCGCGAAAGTAGGCGGAATTGGATCGAATCCAGAGTTGTAAAATTGCGTACTCGCGATCGCCTGTCTGTCAGGCCGCGCCAGATGTTACTAATGGTGTAGACTTAAGTGCTGATATCCTGTTATGCAAAAGATGCAAGCGGCGTTGCTCGCGTGCACGCACGAGCGGAATGGAAACAGCCGTTGCGTGCGCGCTTAGCCGCCGCTGCAGAGCGCTTCTTCGCGCATCGCGCGTTTACTTACGTAAACTCGGGCTACGCGAATGACCTTGCAACGCGATTGCAACCGGATTAGTAGAACGGGGCACCGTCTGGGGCACTTACCTGAAACAGAAAAGAAGACGAATCTTTCGATAAAAGTGCACTAACCTCAACGATTTTTAACGCTTGTTCTCCCATCAAACTCGATCTGGAATTCCTAATGCGAAATCCAGAACGTCTCTACACGGAGAGAACGTTACAATTTATTCCGTATGAAATTCTTTTCGATTTTATTAGATTAGTGCAAAAGATTTGTCGTTTTCCTATTAGATTCTCGAAAATGGAAAGTCCTGATTATAAATGTCTAAAGGGCCATTTATAATGAGATGGCAATCAAATATTACAAGAATAATCGACTGGCTGGCCAATTTGTTTACTGTTTACGTCTTACTGCTTACTGCCAATCCCATTGTAGATGAACCTTAAAAAGTATCGATTTAATGTTGTTCATTTTATTCGTAGAAATTATTAATCCTACGAGATTGGATAATTTCGTTTTTACAAACCGAACAAATTTGAAAGGAGCAAAAAATCATTTAAAAAATGATATAAACTGCTCTCCTCACGCAAGCGGCATTAATTCGAATCAGACGTTATTTGCGACTACGACAATTGTCAGGGTTCTTCGTATGGCCCGATTTCTTCGAGGCGCCTTGTCCAAATATTACCAGGACACGTGGCTTTAGCATGCTTGACGTCACGTGGCTGTAATAAAGGCGACGGCGACGGCTTTGTGGCCCGCGTTCCATCTCACGGAGTTATCAGGAATATCGGGAACTTGGGAACAGTATGTGGAATCCCATGTGCATGGAAAATCAATGCGCGCGCGTACCCACGACCTATATCCGGCCGCACGCAAAACTTTAAATCACGCATCGCCACGCAAGCGGGACCTACTATCGTCGATCGTGTACGAATCGCATTGCGCAAAGAATAATAATAATAATAAGAAGAAGAAGAAGAAGTAACACTACGCGTCTATAACGCGCGCTCTACATATGCATGTAGTCCATTATTCATGAGTCTGTCGTGCAGTTGCGAACAACGACTATTCGGCAGTATTCCGCGAGAAAAGTAAGCGGCAAACGAAACGAGAGGAGGAGAAACTTTTCGCTAAACTAGTGTCACATCGTCTACGATCAATCGCGTGTTTTCACGGATATGAACCTCTCCTGATGAAGCTGTAAAAATTGTTAACACTTGCGCTACGTACGATTGTTTCACAGTACGATGAGAGACGAAAAGAAATACACGAGTGGAAACTTTTCCCCAATGTTCGCGTCTGCTGTCGTGTAAGAGAACGATGCTGTTCGACCGGCGCGTTAAGTAACATTAGCTGCGGATAACTTGGCGTACCGTAAACGCGATGTGGCTTTTCATACTCCACGGATACACGAACCGTGTACTTCGGGCTCGCAAACGGAATGTTAACGGCCGCTGACCGCCGATAAAGAAGGTCGCTGCAACAGCCGGGTACTGATCGACCAGATCCACTCGCGCTCGTTCCTGTTCTACTGCAGTCCGCCTGACGGCGGGCGAGTGATCGTCTCGTATCACTCGGAAAGTTTCGTTCACTTTGCAAAGTATTAACTTCGTTTCCGGCGCGAAGCAAAGTATTCACGGTGCAGTATGCGTCATACGATAATGTAAGATAAATTGAACATTGTTCAAGAAATAGATAGAGTTTTCTTGACGTTTTAGGATATTCTAGATTTAAAACGAACAGAATGATGTTTAGAACAGACACCTTTTAACAATATAATGCACAAGGGAGAAAATAGAAAAGCAAAAATATAGAGAAAAATAATCGTATAGTTAAAATAAAAGTGAATGGGGAGAAAGACCACAGGAAAAGTAAATGAATAAAAATGCAAGTTCAAGAAATAAAGAAAATAAATGAAACAGAGTAACTGGGGTCTTACTGAAGTCGTACTAGTTTCCTAAATCGTACCAAGCAAAGTGTTAGTCACTTTTGTGTAAGAACGTTGGATACAGGGCTGCCTGTATATCTCGGCGAAGCTGCACGGATCTTAAGAGACTCATATTGCTTACGATACATATTGCAGAAGGTAAGTTCTTAATCTCGACGAGCTGCACGAATGAACTAAGAAGAAAAAAGAGATCGATGTTCTCGTACGCAAAAACCGCCCTTCAACTAAACAATGGACTAGCGCCAATTTCGATTGGATAAAGTGCCGGGGACGGTGTCTCGAGAATTCTCCCGGCTATGTATCCAGAGATGAAGAAACTGGTTCGCGCGCAAGGAGTGAAGCGACGAATCCGGATTTAATTACCAATCGCCAAATTGCCGACTACCGTTTTACCGCATTCGCAACAAATTGCTTCTGGGATTCGATGAGCGTACACGATGTACACGAGCGTCCGGTAATTGGACAGCTTCTGTGCGGAGCGTCGCAAAAATCGCAGAACGATTGGACATGCGGAACTTCGCTTGCACACAAAAAAGTACTGTCCAACCACTGAGAAAAACGATTGCTCAGTTTACTTTCCTTCTTTTAAGTAAAATGGTTATCTTCAACAAAGAATATCTCTTTGACTAGTCTTCAAATATATTCGTAAAAAACTTGTGAAAGGTTCATTTGCTCGAAAGAAACAGAGTGAGAAGTGAATCGAATTCGAGTGGCTCGATAGTCACTCCGCGCTTTTCGAGGGAAATTTCTTTTCAAGAAATTTACAGAATATCTCCTGCCCCTTTTATATCTTCGATTCCTCAACCGCAATTTCAAGCTTTCGCATGTAAAATGCGCGGATATAATAGCTTCATGCAGAAATGATAAGGTGTGGGTTAGAATATCACGCAAACTCGGTAATCATTCACGAAGACGCGGAAGAGCGTAATCTCGGGAAAAATTCACCCCGCGTTTCTCGCGAGCTTCCCCGAGCCTCACGAGAGCGTTGAAGGGTTACCCCTTTTTTCCTCCAGCGCGGAATTTAATCCGCCCTCGGCAGGATTTACACAACGCCGTTCCATTTTTCTAAACGGATGCATGTTGATGTCGGCGTTACAGCCGTCGACTGAAGTGCTTCTAAAGTACAAGGCGAACGGGGACGAGAGAGATCTGGAAGAAGGAGAGGGAGATGAAGAGAGAAAGCAAGCGAGCAAACGAGAAGAGGAATGGAGGAAGAGGGGAGAGGGAAAGAGACGGAGATTCTCGCTGATACGCACCTGACCACGCGCATTTGAGGGCATCAGTGACGTCAAAGCTTGGGGGCGGAGGTTGGCCGATTACGTCACCGGCCCAGGCAGCCTCCACCGCCACAACATCGATCAGTGGCAGTCGGAAGGTTGGATGGAACGGCGGCGCGGAAGGCGGGCGAGAGGGGAAGAAAGAGGTGAGAGGAGGAGGGGCCTCCCAAAGAAGGAAATATCACTAATAGCCGCCGCACCGCGGTCTATTAATTAAATTTCTGATTATCCGCTGATATTTCGCCCGATCGTTTTAGCCAGTCGACCAACCGGAACACCGATGACCGTTGATCGAGGAATCCAATTGGAATCGAGCGCGCGGAGTCGTTTCTCACGGTCGCCTCATCCGCTCGCGGTTCATCTCACGGATAATAGCTCTTTTTTCCCCGTCGTGTGGTATACTCTCGCGACGACTATCTGGTCTTTTGGGACCTGAAGAGATCGATACTCCGTCGCGCGATCGACCTCGTCGGGATTCGAGCGACTTCACGGAACGAAGAACGCCGCGATATCTTTTGATCCCGCAATTTGTTACGACTTCCTTTCTCGATCGCTCGCAGCTCGAAATTCGAAAGTAGTTCCCGAGGTTTTGCATCGAAAAATGAATTATGATTTTATCTACGAAGCCACCTGACGTTACGGACGTCTGCGAATTTCAGAAGCAAAAGCGATCCGATTTTTCTGTCCTCTTCAGCGCTACGACTATATTGTGAAGGTGGAAAATTAGGACGACGAAATACTGTTGGAAGAAGAAGTACGGTGAATAGAATATTCACCGTTTTTCTTCTTTCAACAGCATTTCGTCGAGTGGAACGTTGTTATCGTCTTTGGTCGCAAGTTGTATCCTTCTTATATTAAGAAAAGAAAATGATATTTGTAGCTAAAATCACACAGAGAAATAATTACTATAAATTACGGTCAAGAAAACTATTTTTTTCATTAAATTTTACTATAATATTAGTAGTAGTACCTTACTATATATGTACGTTACTACTACCATTTTAATGTCAGAATAACCAAAATATATAGTTGGGACTACAAGTAACTTTAATTCTAGTTAGATCAATTATATTTTTGTCTCAGTGTAACAACGTTATAATAATGCTAGAGATTTGTGCCGCACAGTTCTCTCGAGTTGACACGTTGACGAAAATTCAGTGACTCCAATTTTGTGATCTTTTCACGCTCGATCGCGCGCACACACAGCGTTTTGTATACCTTACCATTGTAACCAAGTTTATATAATTTTCAGTTGCATACATATACGTATGAAGTTGAAATACAATGTACCACACTCGTTTGCACAATAGCTTTAACAGGTCTTTTCCGATGGAAAAAAAAGAAGCGACAGTGTATGATGTAAATATTGGCTCTTTATTATACTTTTATCTCTGACAGATAAGGGTATAATAAAGATAGTTATGTTTTTTCTAAATCCCACTCGTTACACAGTCGTGACGTCAGAAATCAACGAGATTATACTAAAGATCGTTGGCCTTGTGGGATCTAGCGTAACAGAAAATTTCGCCATTTAATAACTTCCCGTCGGTAAATTTGTCGATAAATTTGTGTGATGTCAGTGTACATAATAACTGCAGAAATGTGTGTGTGTAGTTGTATAAAAATATCTAATATACTTTATTGTTACATATATAACGATAAAACATCGAGATAGGGTTGTAAATTATAAAATTAATACTTCATTACTAAAATATTTAGAATATCTAGGCATTTATATATATCGAATAAGTACATGGAAAAAAATTTATATTAATTTGAAATCTGTGTGTGTGTGTGTGATTTTAATAAATGTATCAACGCGTTTTAATTGGACACGAAATTTCTGTGTGCGTGTGTCTAATTCTCATGACTCAAATTTAATTCTAAGGATCACAAGTTCCGTTCTCTTTAAGCAAAACATGTTGGTTTGTTCATTATATAGAGTGTTTTAATAACCTTCGAAGTTTTCGTGAAAGCATAATACGGATTGAGGTAAACATAAAAGTTCTATACCGTTTTGTGATATTCGTAATAATTATCGAGATATTAATTAAAGAAGATTTGTGAATTGAAGATTGTGATGTGATCGCAAAGAATCTTAATACTATCTATACTTTATATCAAATTTTCATTTTTGCTCTTTTCTCGAAACATACTTCATGTGTGGATTGGATCATTCTTACACAAGTACGGTCAATTAACTACCCGGTGTTGCCAAGGCAGTTCTTGTATCTAGAACATTTAAGCTTATATCATCACAAAGTGTCAAAGAGATAAAATCAGGGGAAGAGGATGTCCAGGTTTCACGCAGCCCATATTTTCCATAGAGTCTAGAGAATGACGATGCAAAATTTAGTCAAAAGGTTTGGAAGTTAATGGGGAACAAGCAAATACAGGCAGGCATTCTATATTATTTATATATATATATATATATATATATATATATATATATATATATATCATACAATTAAGAACACTAAATGACAATAAAATAATAATACTAACAACAATTGACTATAATAATAATTAACAATACAACTACCGGGCAAATCCCCACCAATAATAATTCCCCATTTTGACAGTTCGGCGAACACGTAACTTCATTGTGTTCGAACCGTTCGTACGCGCGGCCTGATAGTGGACGCGTTGCGTCACGAATTACGACTTGGGCAACCGTGACGTTATCGTATAATAATCGAATCGCGCTCTCGAACTTCGGAAACAACACTCGGACGACACTGCTCCCCCCTAGCCGGTCGACTGCGCATTCGACCGTCCGCGTATAATCTGACTTTCAATTATTGCGAAATCGGGACGACGCGATTCTCTCTCATTCTCATAGCCTATCGTATCGACGCGCATCTCTCGACAAACAATGCGGAACAGTTGTAATTGAATATTCGCCCGGGCCGTCCCTTAATGAGACCTCCGTGTTCGGCGAGAACCGCACTCGCCCGAATTTTCGCAGACCGTACGATGATCGTCGCGTGTTAAACTACATACGTCCATAATAACGCGTCTCTCGTGCGAAATGTCGTTCACGACAACGCTACAACGTTACGCGCGCGCGCGTACATTGTGCAACGTGATTGAACTCTCGTGCGATGACACCTGCAAGTAGTTCAAACTCGTTACGCGACCGCTCGCTCGCTCGTTTGTTTATTCCGGCACTGAGTTTAGTTACTACATTTTAGCGCACCCGGCTGTCCTCCTGTTGCGTTTGTAGCGCGCGCGAAAGAAGTGACGCGTACTACGCGTTCCCGTAACTTCACCCTATGTTAACTCTCGAGGAGAATTTCCGTAACTCTAACCCTCTGCGGTCGGCAGTCGCTCGGTGGTGCATCTCCCGTTGGTCGGAATTGTTTCAGTAGCGCGGTTAGTAGAGTTTTAGAAGAAAGTATCGCGAGAAAGTTTCCTGATTTTCGTGGCGCACATATCTTGTTATGGTTTGCAGTTATTGATGATGTTATATTCAATGATTCATACAAAAATTGCTTGGCAAGGCTAAATGTAAATGGGAGAACAGCTGGGAATACACCCCGACTTGAAACAGAATGAAACACCTCCAATGAAACAGAAAAGATAATGTTAAGTAAAAGTGCGTATTTTGTGTGTAATCGATTTTCTCTCAATCTCGCAAGTTCTTCTCCTGGAACAATACGTTTTCGTAATCTCATTCCCGTATTAACTCTTGAGGAAATTTCTTGTAACTCTTTGCAATCGGGAACTGCTTTATTTCAACGCATGTTTTGGAAGAAAGTGTTATAAGAAAGTTTCTTGATACTCATGGCGCATATTATGTCATGGCTTACAATTATTGATAATGTCATTATATCCCGATTTCCGATCACAAACAGTGAAACGGTTTCATAATGTTCTCATAATTTCATTCCCGCGTTAACTCCCGAAGAAAATTCCTGTAACTCTGACCCTTTACGATCGAAAACCTCTTTATCTCAACGCGGATTTTGAAAGACAGTATTATAAGAAAGTTTCTTGTGATTTCCATGACGCACATTGTCATAGCTTACAGTTATTAACAAATTGAATATTTCATACAAACATTTGATACAAAAGAACAGTTTTGCTTCCGATTGCAAAAGGTTCAACGGCTTTGTAGCGTCCAGAAGGGATGCGATTCTCCCGCAAATTCGCAGTTTCATTTCCTTCTTACCGAATGAGACTGTCGCGCACGAGTCGACAGTTAAGACTGAAAATAATGAATTGCATCGGGCACAAGTATCGCGGATAAAAATCCCTTCTTCTCGGAAACTCGTCTTCTCGGAAAAGACAGCATTTGGCGCTCCGTTCTGTGTGCATTGAAACGCCAGGGTGCGCTCTCTGCGCTATTGTGCAACTATTAGATTAACCCTTCTCCTCCACGAGGAAGGAGTGCTCGGTGGCGCATCGTCTAGCCGGCCGATTGTTCGTTTACCCTGCCACTTAATCGGGGCTCTCAATTATCACGCAATCAAGTCGACCCAATTTCTCGTTTGCTCTCGTGCCTGAACGAAATGCCGGATGGAGGACAAAACGTGTAACCGTGTTCGGCCGCTGACGTGCGCCAGCACGATTTCGCGTGTGCTCGCGAGATAGTCGCGCGGCTCGCGTTCAACGTCATGCGTTACGTGCAACGGCGC
The DNA here is from genome assembly GCF_010583005.1 of Odontomachus brunneus. Lineage (NCBI taxonomy): Eukaryota > Metazoa > Arthropoda > Insecta > Hymenoptera > Formicidae > Odontomachus > Odontomachus brunneus. Next base: position 450,071 of record NW_022639461.1, on the reverse strand, counting down.
TCTAATGCCGGCGTTAACATTTCGCGGCAGTCTCGGGTCGAGCCGCCGAGACCTTTGCGAGCCAAGCTGGCTGGCTTTCTTTCAATGCCAGCCGCGGGACTCTGCCGCGGGATCGGCCACGCGGAATCGGAAATTGCACACACGAGTGTGCGCTATGCGGTGCCGGCGGCGCGGCAGCGGCGAACGACGCCCGATATCCCGGCGATGTTCGATCCGCCGGGAATTTTCAGAGGAACGGAGACGCGAGGGAGGAGAACGACCGCGTCTTCCGCATGATCTCGTTGGATGCGGCAAATTCGAGAAGCTACATTGAAAAAAAGATTTGACAATAATAACCATCAAGCCTGCATTGAAAAATTTGGTTGACGAAACAAAAATTTAGTTAAAATAGGAACAACCAAATGTTTAAAAAATTAAAAAATTTTACTGCTATTTTACTTTATTTTACACATGGTAAAATAAAACAGCACATAATATAAAATTCATATAAGAAATAGATAAAATGATGAGTGTTAGTGACGACATTTCGACGACGTTATCGACGCTTTTGGAACTCGTCATCCACTTCAGCATTTTCTTAAGCGTACTTGTAAAATGCTCCAAAGACTATTCTTGTCCTCTGACAGTCGATAAATAGTCGTAAGATTAATGTGCAACATTAGCTTTCTCTTTAACCTACCTTTTTTATGACTTTACCACATTCATTTTGCAGCTATTCATCGACTATCAAGGCAGGACAGTTTTCGGAATATTATACAAGTGTTTATAAACTGCATCAATAATAGAAAGTCGATACTATCAACTGATACTCTTTTAGCGAGATTTTACTCTTTGATTGCTATACTTTTAACTAAACTAATCAATTGTGATTATAATATACACTAATTGTACTTTAGAGAGTAAGTAAGAGCGACAAATGTGACTGATTGGCTGGCTAACAGATTGATTGATTCGTTGATGAGCAAGCGGAACGCACGAATACGTAACGCATTGTAAAAATAGATCGCTCCAGTGCTCTCGATATCCGACACCATTCTATCGGAGATCAATAAATCGATAAATATTCTTCTCGTGTGTTCCGCCCCGCGTATTCCTTTTAACGTCACAAAGTGACGACGAAGTGTTTGCTTCAGAAATCGCATATGCGAGCAGAGTTCCTGTGGAAAATTGTGAAATAAAGGAACGGGAGAGAGAGGGAGAAAGAGCGAACGAACGAGAGAAAGTGAGAAAGAAACGGGGAGGAGGGAAAGAGAGATAGAGCGAGAGAGAGAGAGAAAGAGGGGGGGGGGAAGAGCGAAAATGTGTAACGGCTGAAGAAATAATTTCCATCCTTTACGGGAACACGATTAACGTTCATGGTATAAGAGCGGAATTAGCCTTTTCTGTGTAAAATCACGTCCGCGAATTTTCCCGTGCTTTGCGTGCGCGTGTTTGAAGAGTTGTCCCGCGCACAGAATATACGTGATGGTTAAATAAATTCTTATTAATTTCCCGAGTTATGGTTTCATTAATTTTCACGCGTTTCGCACGAGGATAAAAGGCGAAATGTATTTGCGCAGTTAAAGCGCGTAAAGCGTTGCGCGTTGCGCGTTGCGTATTTCCTCGCTGTATTACCGCTACCCGGTTACAGCACACGCGAATGGTATTGACCTTTGACACGCTTTTTCTGCTGCAACGTGTACGCAATGCTGTCAGCGAAACGTCGACGGAGCAAAGCGAAAGCCACCACGAGTTGTGCGCCGTTGACTTCCTTTCCCTCTCTCTTTCGTTTTACACCACGTCGCGATAAAGTAATTATTACGTACACACTGAGAAAAATACTTGAGAATTTATTTGAGGAATATAAGTTTGATTTCGTAGAAACCAATTTTATTTCACAGAAGTGCATTTTATTTCATAAAAATAAACTTTAATACATAAAATAAACTTTACATGCACAAATAAGTTTTCAAATATTTTTTCTTTTTTTCTTTTTCTTTAATGTGCAAGATATTATACACAGGATATTATACAGAACCTCTTTCTAGTAATTTCGGGTAGAAATTTTGGTTACTCGCTAAATATTACTAGTTTAAGCGACGCTTGCTTCGCTAATAATTGGACTAATCAGTTATTTACCAGTTTCTAATCAAACCTTTTCCTGTGCAAAATTCTATCAAATATTTTTCATTGTTCTATTTTATATTGTAAAATATTGTATTATTTTTTATTATACAATATAAAAATGTGAAACTCGTATTTCAAAAAGTCTTTTCTCGCGTGCACATTTATTCATTATCGAGATGGTTGTAGCTTTATTTTTAATTACCGTTTTTTTCTAGCCACTAACTGAGAAATATTAATATTAGTTGTTAATTAGGAAACATTAATATATACCGCATGAGCGACAATTCGCCAATTTTCTTTAATTAATAATTAAAAATCTATACAGTTATTAGGAAAATGGTAGAGAACTTTTTGTTCAGTTTAACCTAATGTACAAGCACACGATGATAGACGTTGCCAATACAGCTTATCTATCATATTTTGCGTGATCACTCACAAATCTTTTTTAATTAATATCTCGATAATTATTGCGAATATCGTAAAATGCGAATATCGTAAAATGATACAGGATTTTTATGTTCACCTTTATCCGTACTATGTCTCTACGAAAGTTTCAAAGGATGTTCTAGGACATCTCTGTATAAAATGAAAGGATAGAGACTGCAAAATGTCGCTCTACCCCGCCTCCCTCTCTCTTTCTATTTCAAAACTCTAGAACTTTCTATTTCAAAATTCTAGAATAATATTTACTATTAAATCTTCTCCGTCGATGGTCCGACTCTCGCAACTACATTAAGCAAGGCGAACGATTGCGACCGAATATTACGCGCTCCTAACAAATTGATCGCGTAAACGAGCGGCGCTGGGGGAGAAAAAAGAAAAGGGAAGAAAAGTCGAGAAAAGCACGACGAGACTAAGCGCTGAAATATTCGCCGCGAGATTAGCGGGACTGCGTTTCGCCGGGAAAAGCCTTCCTGAAATTATCGTTTTCGTGCATCTCGGCCGGTTGATTCGATCGAGTCGCGAATTTATAAGCTTCGTTAGCGCGACGGAAGAGGTTCAACGTCGAAGGCTGTCACGCGATTGGCGCGCGATTTCGCGAAGCTTAACCCTTAAAAGATGGAATTATGGAACATAAACAACAAGGTAGGATTATGTACAACCCCGACATTTTTCGAGACTATTTTTCTTCTTCTGCGTATTAAAATCCGTATCACAGACCAAATAAACAGCAATTTAGCAAGAATATATTTTTTTATTGTATAAAAATATGTTTTCAGAGTATACAAAGAGCATCTGGCATTAGCGCAAAGATATCACAAAGTTTTTTCAATGAATCTCATTGACAAATGTACACCGATCATCCTCAACTCCACCTTCAACTTGTTTCAATCTCTTCAAGGGCCAGGGTTGTTTCAATCTCTACCTGACAGATAAGCTACCTGACAGATACATCATATGTCTGTCTTCGTTTTTTCTTAAAATTAGACAAATATATGATTTAACTATTAGGTAGCTTACCAAGAAGTTGGAACAACTAGCTCTAAGAGTTAAATACACACGACTACGAGAACTCTCCTTCGCGAAAGCCTCCCCCTGCAGCCGCGAAACGCGAGGAAGCCGAAGACGCTAGTATATTATCGGTTCTTCCGCCGAGTTCCCTCCCGCCCCACTCGTGGGACGCGTCGAAGTTCACGCGCGGCGTGCTAAAAATACCCCTTCAGATACCACCGCCATCCCGCCGCACGGATAACCACCGCGAAACGCACTCGCTACATTAATATCTGACGTCCGCTGGCTCACTGACCTACTTGAGGGATGAACACGTGGTCCGCACGGGCAGCAACCACTGCTCGAGCGCTTACGTCTACGCGCGCACCAATCTTGGCCCATCTCGTGCTCGCGTTGCGATTGTGCCTTCACATTTTTCCGACTTCGAGTCACGTCGAACCTCGTGCACCTTAGCTCATCGGGAACCGCTCCACGTCCACGCGAATCCAGCCAACGTCGTCACACGTCACGAGCGATGTCGAGGGGCCGTGCGAGCCTGCTCATCATCGTCGTTTTCTCGTTACATGTCGATAACTCAATCAAGCGATATGTCCCGCGGTTTTCTACGGCGGCAAAAAAAGCAAGTCGCGACGGAGGTCCATGACGCGTGTTGACCGCGTGTGCGCGGCTCGCCAACGTCCCACCGATGCGCCGCATTTTTTCCATCTCCGTGATTTATCCTTCTCTTTGTTTCTCTCTCTCTCTCTCTCTCTCTCTCTCTCTGCTTCGCGTGCAGACGAGTGTCTTCAGTGCGTGGATGCGAGCGGGTCTGCGAGTCGGCTAGCTTCCACACATGATCCAGTAGCGAAATGACTGGTCCTTCACCAAAGGACACATGCGGCGAGATTCACGAAGTCCAACATGAGGCAGAATAGTGTTTATGCCTCTCCCGAGTATTCCGCGTGGTTCTCCGCCGAGATCATTACGCAGCACAACAGGCAGATACCGATCTCTCTTCCCTTCGAGGAGTCCTTCCGCTCACGCAATCACGTCAAATCTCCGGTACGAGAACGTCACCGAAGTCGTCGTTTAATTACGAGAACCTCGATGTTGCGAGGACGTTGATCAGTCGTTATCGCTTTTCGACGATGAACATCATGTCCATTACGTAAACTTGATACGCCCGTCATGGACGAGGCGATCCTGAAATGAAGCTCGCAATTGTGCGACGATAACGAGCGACGGGTCTAGGTACGATCCTGGAAGAGTGAGAAAGCTTGCGGGTCGCTCCAGTTTCTTATTAAACTCGGCAGTATTGAAATTTCCTCGGGAAAGAATCTTGACGGCTCTCTCTCTCTCTCTCTCTCTCTCTCTCTCTC
>NW_022639461.1:439497-444860 GCF_010583005.1 Odontomachus brunneus | reverse complement strand
CTCTCTCTCTCTCTCTCTCTCTCTCTCTCTCTCTCTCTCTCTCTCTCTCTCTCTCTCTCTCTGTCCCGCCCGGTCGGGCAATTTGATCGCGCGCCTCTCGTCGGGTTTAAACACGCGCCGTAAAGGTGTTATGCCTTCTCCCTTCGTGGGAAAATATTATACCATCCCGTCGAGACGATCGAGAGAAACGTAACGAGAGGTAATATCGGCGAGGCACTCCCGGCTGTTATTACCTTCGCCGCTCTTGGAGCAAGCTAAGAATTAGTAGTGTCTAAAACGCGCGAGTGAGTTGAAGCTTCCACCTCGCCCTCGGGATTTAATCGCGTCGGGCGAAGCGCGGTTGCAACTGCCGCGAGCTCGTTATCTCCTTTCCTTATTCTTTATTTAAATATTGAAGCTGACGGTTGAGTTGGTTCTTCGCCCCACTCGGAAGATTCAACGTTCCCCGCGATCTCGCTCGTGACTCACTCGATAGCTCGGCGAGCTTTCCACTAGCCGATACCTTGACTTTTCCCTGAAAGGAAAACGTAAACAATAGGCGTGCGAGTCTTCGATTTGAACACCGGCGAACAGTAGCAAACACGCGGTGCTTCGCACCGAGCATGGTTCCCGAGCGCACGTTGGTCGGCCTAGCCGACCAACGCGTGGTCGTTAATGCTTGACTCGTATCACTTGCTCGCGCATGACGCGCCACAACTCGACGGCATCGTCTCGGATCGTTTTCTTGACTATGCGTCGACAAAGCCGCGGACAATCTTCAAGACACTCACGTGTCGCTCGGCGTGATCCCGTTCGCGAGAGAAGAGGAAAAAGGACAATCGCAATGAGAATCACACACTCGCGACGATTCCTCTTACCGAGACGCCTCCGCCGCCTCCGGTTTTAATCTCTGCCTGTCCTTCCCCGTCTGACCGCGGTGACCGCACATCTCGCGAGACTACTTAAAGCCACATCGACGGGAATCGATATTCGCGTCACGGCGACGCGTCTCATCCCGGCACAATTCTCGGCGTCGTTGGGAACACCACGGCGAGCGTAACATCCAACTTCGCGGTCGAAGGCCCCGTTTCACAGCTTTCACAAACTGCACCGGCTCGGGGACCGTCGCCGAAAGTCGTCCTTGAGGATCTGGTGTCCGGCGGCGATCGTCGTCATCCGCGTCGGAACCTCCAACGGAGCGTCATTAACACGACCTGCTCTCGTCTCGATCGTCGTTGGCGGCGACGCGCGTTTCAGGCGCAGCGGGCGCGACACGAGAACTCTCTCTCCAGCGTCGGGTCGTTTCCGCTCATGGATCAATCGGGAGCACATGGGCGCTCGCACACGCACAACACACCCCCGCTGGTCCTCCTCCTCCTCCTCGCATCGTCGGCATGATCCATCGGTGATCGATCGCGACACGAGGCGAGCGACACGCGCTTCGACGTTCACTCGAGGAGAACGCGACACTCTTCTAGCACCCTTTGTGCAGCGGACGGAGTCGCCCGCGGAATGCCGGAGAGCGCGCGCAGAAAGGGAAGATCCTCCGAATGAACGGCGGGATTAGCGAGTCGAAAGAGGTGACTCTCCACAAGAAGAGACGCGACGAGGAATCCGCGAGCGAACCCAACGCTCTCCAACGTGGCTGCAGGCCAGCCACGGCCGTAAACCCGCGGACGGATGGAACGAAGCGGGCGCGGAAGAGAGGAACAGAGAGAGAGAGAGAGAGAGAGAGGAAGAGGACGGAGTGAGCGCGAGCGAGGGTGGCAAGAGCGGAGGGTGGCGAAGAGAGGGAGAGAAGGAGAGAAAGCGCGAGAGTGAGACAGAGAGGGAGAGGGAGAGTACTACGGAGAAAGACGGAGGACGAAAGAGCGACGGAGAGGAGCGACGCCGTTCTCTCGTGGTTCTATCGACGCGAGCGCCTCCTTGGTCGACTTCCGCGCCGAAAACGCTCACCCCTCCGCGCCGGAGAGTGGAGGACGCGGCCGGTACGGTAATTAGAAAGAGAGAGAATACGCTGCGAGTGCCAAGTGATTACGGAATTAATTAGAACGCCGCGCTCGGCGTGCTTCGCGCGCCCTCACTTTCGCATTGTCGAAAAAGCCGAGCAAGAAGTTGTACTTCGAAATGGAGAAAGTAAGCGTGGAAATTCGTGGGTAGAGGGGCATTCGACGCAGCACGGTGCGTCGAACTTCGCCAGTCACGGATATAATGAACGATGATTCGCGAGAAGTAATAAATCACGTCGGAGGTATCGACGTGGGATGCGAAGGTGGAGGAGCGAGATATGCAAAAGTACGACGAACAACTGCGCAGTTGGTCCGCGAAGGTAAGTGGAAAAAAGGGGGAGAAAAATGCCGATGAATAACCGTCGAGGAGTCCGAGTGAGAGAATTTTCAACTACATAGCGAGGAAGACGACGAACTCGCCGGTGACAGAGTACGAGTGGAAATATTAAAAAACGCGAAAGACGAGATGAGGCAGCGAGAGAGGAGACTTCTTTATCTCCCCCGTCCTTCCTTTAATTTCCTTCCCATGGCGGTCCGCGCTTTTTATTCCATTATTATTATCGGATGCCTGCTGACTTCCGTCTTATTTATCCTTCTTTCGCGCTGCAGCCGATCAACAAAGTAAACGGATGCGCGCGCAGATAAATGAAGATGTAATAATAAGTCTAAGACGAGAGAAAAATATACGCCGACGACTTAATCAACATTCGCTGTATCGCGTGGAGTAACAATGGACTACGAGTGATATTCAAACGCGTAAAAATTCTAAGATATATGGAGCAGTCGCCCGTTCTCTCTCTCTAAGATTGTCCGCGATCGATGAAGAATTCGCTCTCCGCGCGGAGGAAATAATGCAGTAAAAGTTACAACAGAATTTCCATGACCTTGGATCGTACAGAATTTTGGCCGAAATACTTGCTCAACCTAGAATCCTAACATAGATAAAACTTATCCACAAAACTAACTTTCCAAGCGTTACCGTTCTTAAAAACCTGTATATGTGTGTTTTCTTTTTTTATTACAAACTTTTTTCAACTTCATTAAATCGCAAAAAATATTAATACTCATATTCCTCAATGTTTTCTACACCCATTGAAAAAAATAATTATATTTCAATAATTTTTCCAGAAATTATAAGTAAATAAAAATTGCGTAAAATTTATCTTTGGGATTTATGTAACTTTTTGATATGTAAGGTACCAAAATTAAAAATGTCATGCATGTTTGACACTTTTCTACAAAATTATTCTGATTACTTGGATACTTTGTATGATGTAATTTATCAATAAAATATCGAGGACGATTAAAAATCGATTAAAAAAAAACTAGTACTATACGATAATATTAATAGAAATATCCAAAAAATTGATGTCTCTAAAATAAATGTATAAAATAAAAATCGTCATTTTTTACACATTTATTTATCTTGGAAATCTGATGTGATAGGCAAATTCTGAGGTTATATTTAGATTTAGTGTGCAAAATTACGTAGGAAACCACTGTCGGATCTCGAACGTCTAGACTTGTATTATTATAGCCGCGTATATATACGATAAAAACGAATGTCTGTTTATAATTTCTTCACTATGCAATTGTATGGTCATAAATGCCAAACTTTTTTTTCGATGTAAAGTACTATCAGTAAATCACCAAATTTTTCTTTCTCTTTCTCTCTCTCTCTCTCTCTCTCTCTTCCTCTTTCGTCGAGTCGTTGCTCAGGTTCGTGTATAAACGTCGATTAGTGGCGTAACTTTTGGAACATAACCGCGGGCAGTTTCAGCGTAAGTCCAAGCTTTAACTAGTAAACTGTCGACAGGTCGACCCGATTAAACGATTTACGCGATTACGCAATTAAGTACGGCGACGAATTGCGCCGTCGTCGCGCGAATCGATCGTCGAATGCCAAATATCCGAATAATTAACGGGCGCGAATAGTAATCGCGCCCAAAACGCACACGCTGCTGCTGCTGCGAGGAGCCACGTGCTCGCGGAACGGCACACCCACGTATACGAAATCGATCAAGTGTCGGGAAGCGCGCGCGCGGCAACAGGGTCCGCACCTGCGGTCGCGAGGGCACGCTCGTTCGAGCGAACAAGAGCGAAATAAAACGACGTGAGCGAGCGGACAACGCGACACGCCAGACGAGGGGACATGAGTTTATCGTGCGACATTTGGATCGCGAGGTAGGCACGGTTCGCCACAGTCGACAGTCGGCGAACAGTTCGCGCTTGGTCGCTGCACTTGGCGCGGTCTACGCAACATGCGACGACTAATTGGCGCGTGACAGAAGCGTCGCGCGGTTAACCCATCACCACTACCACCTACAACGCCGTATCCTCTAGGACACGCTTCTATTCACCGACGCTCCAATTGACTTTGCGCATCGCTCATACGTCGCGATCGCGGTCGATCCCCGAGTCCCTGAGAAGAGAGAACACGCGAGCGCTGGCGTTGACGGGTTCACGTCTTCGTCAGGGAGAAGGCACGACTCTCGGGTAAACTTGCCAGGATCGTTCGATCGCGGAGAGACGAGCAGACGGAGGAAACAAACGTACATGACAAAGGCCAACGGGTGACGCAGAGGGCGGTGAGGGTCTAATGAGATATGCGACGCGGTGCCACGTTAGAGAAAGACAAACGGCGCGGGGGTGGATTCGTGTACACGAAGATACGCGGACCCGCGACCTACACACGTGCTGTTACACGGAACTACGATCACGGGTGTCGTGATGGTATTGTTGTTGGCGCTGGTGGTGGTGGAAGACGGCTGCTTACCCATGACCTACGACACAACGGTGCGCCTCGCGATATTGGCCGTACGCACGCGACTCCGAGCCGCAAATACCGCGTCGTCGGGCGAAAGTAGCCGACCTGTTCGCGAGACGCCTTGGTAATTTTTGTCGCGAGTGACGTAGAAAACATCGAAAGTTCGAGGGGTGTTTAGCAATTGAAAATTACGGAGGTGTGGAAAGTCGGCCGGCGTGCGATATATGAAATCTCTCTTTCTCTCTCTCCCCCTCCTTCTCCCTCCTTCCCTCCCCCTCTCTCCCTCACACATACACACACACACACACACACACACACACACACACACACACACACACACACACACACGTGAGAGTTCCAATTAATTTCGTCCACGGCGCAATTCGCGAACAAGTGCAGTGTCACTGACTCTATATCAATGTAGTAACGATGCACGTGTTTCCATGACACACCCGCCGTAGCGCAAAATCAATGACGTCGTGCGCACCCGCGCCGGTGGCTGTGTGTGTCCAGAGTAGCGGAAAATTCAAGAGGATGCATTTCTCTCGAGAGCAATCCGCGATAGAGAGAGAGAGAGAGAGAGAGAGAGAGAGAGAGAGAGAGAGAGA
>NW_022639461.1:427557-439119 GCF_010583005.1 Odontomachus brunneus | reverse complement strand
AGAGAGAGAGAGAGAGAGAGAGAGAGAGAGAGAGAGAGAGAGAGATCGTACATCGGACACTTTGTCGCGCACTTGTCGGAGTTGTAATGCGACCACGATAGTAGAAGAACAAATCGACTGTAAACATGTCTAAAAAAGTAGTATTCGCTGTGCGCCCCGGCGATTTTCATCGACCCGCTCGCATTACCACGACGAAAGTAATTGAAAAAAGAAAATTATCGGAGGAAAGCATATTTCCACCAAGAGCCACGAACTTTTCATTGCCTTCCTAGTCAGCATAAATTTTCAAATGAATTTTTCGCTAAGGATATGTTGCACACGTCACATCGCGTAATCGAGTCGAAATTTTGGTTCTACCAATTTCACCTCGCAAATTCCATCGAGTTTGAAAAATCCTTAGGGACTCAAGAGAAATAACGAAAAGAAATACACATACACGTTTATTGTTATTGTACAGACTATTGTTTTATCTTAAATCCCTTATAAATTATTAGGTACTGACGTTTTATCAACATTGAAGTATTAGAGAAGCAATTGTTCAAGAGTTATCTAGTTGATTCGATTATCTCTATATTTTTCACATATATTTAATCCCGATTTTCAGTTTCAGCCAACAATGTATTAATTATTGTAGATAGATGTGCCAATATTAAATAATTAATATACGCAACTGAAATGACAAACTTTTTATCTTCATAAATTCTGTTATTATTTTATTATTGTTGTTCTATGTGTATGTGTAATTTACGATAGAACTGGGATATTTTTAAAGAGGTGAAAGGAAAAAATTTGTCAGAGTAAAGATAACGGTTATATAAATATCAGTAGGAATTAGCTTCGCTACAAGAACAAGGAGAAACACAAAAAAGACGTAAGTAGATCCAAGATATTACTTGCTGCTCAAAAAATATTATCAAAGGCCCAAGTCAACACATTCGCGAGATTCATACTCGCCTCGGCCGTTATTTATACTCGTAAATTTTTTATGATCTTTGATGGAGAACATCATAACAGATTCATGTTTATGGGCCATATTATATTCACCTGTTGTATCAATATTTCTTGCTGTGCGTAAAGTGAATAATAGACTTGACGAATATTCACAGAAGCGCAGAAATTTATGAAGTTATATTAGTAATTATTTATCAAATAAGAAACCGCTATAAATCCCGGTCTTAGGCCGGTATTCATAGTCGAATCTTATTTGAAGACCGTCTTAAGTAATGTCTTAAGATGCGGTTCTGTGATTGGTTCATGACATCTTATGATAGTACTTAAGATGATCTTAAATATAAGATCGGACTATGAATACCGGCCTTAGAGTCGATTTTCAATTTTAACTGGACTATCTCTTAATCTCAGTAAGCTCGTCACGCAAATACGTCCATGAAGATCGAGAATATTCTGCATAATAAATGATTCGACACACCTGAAAACGTGTGATGTATCGTCGACCGCACCTCGGCATCCTGCGTCCTCTGACCTGGCTTCCCGATCTAGCATCCAATAGCCCCGGATACTCCATCATGGCGCTGACACCGACACTGGCACTGACACTCGCACAAATACAACTCGATGAAAAAACGTTAAAACGCGTATTAACTAACGCGTTGCCGACGAGAGCCCGATAAAATATCTCAACAGCCGACGGGATAATATTTTCATCATCCGACGGGATTTGTGACTAACTCAACGATACACACACGCTTCGCGTCGCGATATGTTCGTAACTCGTCGAGAAGTGATCACTCGGTCACGAGAGAGAATTACGCGAGGTACTATGTATACAAAAACAATCAGCAAAAATGGTAAAATCCACCAATCATCTACCATCCTCTTGTCAGCCAATGATATTCGGTGATCGCAAAACCATAACATCAACACTCTAAAAACACTCCGAATATACGAGACGGTTATCAAAGTTATCAGGATAGTATATGTAGAAATTTTCGATCGTAGCATTCGATAAACGTGTCACCGACTAATGCCATCATCAATATTGCATTTAATCGACTCGTTTTTCACGTACGACTATTCAGTGCTTGGCCATGATGGCGACCAGTAGCTGGCTGCAGGACGGAGGACAGGACGCAGGATGCAACAGCAGTCGGCTACAAGACCTACAATTATTTCTTCTTCGCTTGTTTTAAACCTTTAAATCCTACCTATCGAAATTTTCAACGTGAAAAAAAGATGACAGTAAAAATATTATGAAGAAGAAAAGTATGTCATTTTATTCACCCGTTGATTTCAATTATATTATTTAATATTTGTTTATTGTACATGTTCTATCTGCACAATTAAATAAAATACATAATTAATAGATATTTTGTTGAAACTGAGAATAAAAATTAGATGTGTAAGTAGAATATTAAGATAATCAAATATTAAATAAATCTTAAACAAATCCTTTCTTAATCTATAGAAACCGTGTAATAGATTCGATTCATAACGCGAACTTAAGTTCAAATATTGGAACAACAAATATTGAGTCAAATTCATTATAACCTTCTGAAAGATATCTTATTTTTTGCTAATCGATAGATACCTCTTGGAAATATTCCAGTTTGAATGTTTTTAATTATTGAAAGTTGTATTAAGTTGCGCAACATTTGTATATCCCAAGAAATACTACATTGTATAAAAAGCTATACATATTAATACGGAAATGGAAACGGTCTCAGTAGATTAAGTCTCAGTATAGAGAAAACAAGTAATAAATAACCATATTTATGTCAAACAGTATATAATAGTCTATATTTCTATCATACTTCCAGATTCTCTATTGATCCTTCAAAATTGACTTCAGAATTTAAAAAGTTAATGTAGAACCAAAATTTTTCGTCTTGGCTATTTCTTAATTTTTCGTATAAGAGATATTTTTAATGAAAGAGGGGGAAAGAATATATTGATATATTTACATAAACACGAATTTTATATATCTAAATATCTCTGGCCGAGGGTGACAGTGCAATGTAATTTACCAATTGCAAAACTGTCACAGAGAGAGAACGTCGAAGAGAGAACAAAGGGGAGGGCGGCGTATCTCGAGTGCAAAATCGATAGAAAACTAATTTCGAAGACAGGGCGACCTGCAATCTGATGCCGGCGGCGATCAATCGATTGAAGTGGAGCCCGCAATGCGAAATCAATAAATGTACTCGGCGAACGCCCTGATGGATATAGACGAATATTTTCGATGAAAGAGTTTTCACAGAACAACGTAATAACTGTGTTGCTGTGATCAAAGCGGATGCTGTACCCAAAAGCTTCGTTGCCAAAATACCAAAATACTTTTTGTTGTCTAGTTATTAATTTAGAAATTTATAATACATCCAGTGAGCGTGTATATAGCATTGACCTCGCCCAACAAGCGACCCACAGAGCGCGGTTCAATACAATCATCAATTTAGCTTCGCGCAAAGCGGTGATACGAATTACGAATATTTCGTGATGCCAGAGGGAACAACATATTTGGACTAACCAACTCTCAATCAGACAATTTTGAGATATCGAGATACACATCCCTCTTACATTTTGTTCATCAGTCTAAAAAATTTCAGTTTTGCAATGGCAACTATTCAAAGTCTCTGTGAAACTTAGAAAGCGAAGAATTGACGGTTGTATCGAGCCATGTTCTTTAGATCGCTATTTGGGCGAGATCAGTATCACATATTCTCTTAAGTCTGATCTACAATATACTCTTTGTTTCCCGTTTCTTGCTATCTTATTTCTTTCTGACTAAAGGCTTAAGGTTCAAGTCAGAAAGGAATAAAAAGAAAGAAACAAGAAGCAAAGAGCACATTGTAGATCTGTGAGTTTACACTTGCTGAAAGCGGAAGAAGAACCGAATGGTCGAGCACGTGCACGAGCACGTGCTCAGTTGACAGCGTCCGTTGCATTGCGCATGCGCTTAGTAAGTGGGGAGATAGACCACGTGGTCGGGACGACATCGTGTCGCGCGTTCTTATCCTCTACATTTTGTTATAAGATAATTACTCAAAAAAATATTTTTATGAGGAGAAGGATGGGTCTAGAAAAAATTCTAAATTCTAAAATTTAGAAGTGAAATTTTACAACTAAAATTTATCACTGTTTTTTACATCTGCTGAAAAATTGTTTATGATACGTAGAATTCACGACAAAAGCATTCTAGCAATATTAGCGAGCAAATTTAGGTGGGTGTGAGAATTATACATTTGTTTGTCTCCAGTTATTAGTCTTTTTTGTCTGCCGCAGTCACTTTTGTAAAAAGTGTGACTGGTTTTAATCTGAATGAGCGCCACAGGGAGACCTTGCTAAATTTCACAAATAATTCAGACATAAATTCTGTCATCTATGTTGACTAAATACAAAATAAATATAAAATATATGCGATATCGCAATATTTTTTAGTAATTTATTCATTTTAACTGATTATTCTATACTGTTGTAGAGAAATTATTAATTGTAACGGACGCGTCAACGTTACGAAGTAAACTCAGAAAAACAGAGGAATGTGATTCTCCCATCTAATAAAGAAGATTTTACATTGGAGCGGATGAAATTTCTTTCTCATTCGTGGTCCGCCAATAAATCGAAAGAAATACAGAGAATACGTCGCATTTCGCGTTATTATTTCCAGTACACTCGTGCGCATTCCATCGAGCGATGATACTATTTTTCGCCTGCTCTTCTCGCCGAGTCCACATTCCCGGATCACGTCTCGATTCAGTTCCTCGGCATTCTAAGAACTGCAAGTACTCCAGTGAAGCTTTTAACCTCGAGAGCTTTCTACGCTCCACCTTGCGAGTCGTCCCTGACGCGATTTAACGGGGCCACCATCGGCTAATGTATATCATGTAATTTAAAATTATTATCGTCAAAAAAAGATTACTGAATCATTACAGTAATGGAGTAATTTTTGAACAATTACGGGTTATACCATAAATATGTAACCATAAATATGGGATATACCATATGTGTCTGCTGTGCTCCAGAGAGTTACAGGTTTCAGTGGAAGTATATTTTGGCATTCCTCATAAAGTCGAAACAGGCAGGCTACGAGGGGACTTTTTCAGACGAAAACAAAGTTTGATCCGCCTCGATATTGATTTCACAAGCGGACGCATTGTGCTGCCGCGAAACTGTTCGCGTGAGAAACTTCATGTACACCCTGTGGATCGATTTTATAGTCGGTAAGGCAGACGGCGCATACCCTCAGTGGCTTTAGCACTGAATCGCGGTAAAATTTTCGTGGAAAGTCGTTCGACTTTCAGGATTTTCCGCCACGGCGCTACCTGAGGAATAGCGGACCAAGGGAACAGAGGGTGACCCAGTTCTCCCGCACTGCGGGGAGAACGCGGTGCATGCGATATTGTATGTCGACATGTATACACAGCGAGGAGAGATTCAGCAAAGTCTCATCGATCAGATCGGATCGGGCAGCGGGCCGTGGTTTGAGAACCGCGTGTAAAAAACGCGATTACTGCAACACTCTCGCGCCTTCATCTAAAGCTGCCCAATCACGTCCCCGTGACCGGAGATAGTTACAGAAATATCTCCGCCGAGAAAAGACCCGAAGTTGAGAGCTCGCGTTCCGCGGCGAATTCCTGCATAAACAAACCCGCGCACTTTGCACAAACGCGCCGCTAGGAAGCCGCTTATATAAACGAGACAATTTGGCAGCCGAGTATCGCAATCTCGCGCCGAGTCTTCGGTTACAAATCCGTCCACGACGGCTAACAGTTTTGCGCGAAATGTCGGCGTGCCGTCGAACGTTGCCTCGAACGATGCGCCTCCCCTCCTTTCTGCATGTCCTGGCACCTGTCATCGCGATATTTAAGCGCGTCTAGCTTTAAATATAGACCAAACAGCGAGCTGAGACCTTCGAATGGCGAGTGTCAGCCGGCAACTTTGTCAATCGTAAGAAACAGCTTCGTACAATTCAGGAATTCTTCGCGAATTAGGAAAACTACGATTCCGGGAAACGCGAAGAAACGGACTCGTTGATGCAGATGCGCGTGATTTATCTCTGTCACTGATTGCCGCAAGGATAACGGAATCGTCCTCGCAACGCGGCCACCCTGAACTTTCCGACAAACATCCAATCGAGAGGATCTCGCGTGTTCGTCGCGCTAAAGTGCACCCCATACGGCTGCAGTCTCACCTAGACCTCCCCGCGAACTAGCACGCGAGATCTTTGCGTGTTAAATGTACGTCGGCAAGTTCAGGCTACGCGGCAACTGTAACAGTAAGAACCTACCCGAATTCTCGCGGGGTCTCAAGAATTGCCCTAAAAAGACCGACGAGACTCCGCGCGAGCGCAGCGTCCTAAGACCCACTGAAGGTTTTCCTGGTCCCGTGTGGCACGAAGTACGACTACGTGGCGAGTTCAGATGGGCAAAGTTTCGTAATAGAAGCTAGAGAAGGAAGAACGGAGAAGTGAGGACAGAGAAGACTGGTGAGGCGAGCACAGCAGAGGAGAGAAAGTGAGAGAATAGGAGAGCAGAGAGAAAGAGAGAGAGGGAGAAGAGATCGGATAGCCTGACGGGTAGAGTCAGCCATAATTCAATTATGCGCTTGCTAGAAGCAGCGCACCCGCCTTGGTTAGGGCAATTTGGCGCGTCACGGTCCGAAATTACTTCGCGTACGTTACTATCGTACTCCTCCTGGTATTATTAGCCTATTCTTTGCAATCAGAGCAGCCAGCCAGCCTAAGATCGCCGAGAGCTGCAGCCAATATTTCACCCCATCCGAGTAAATGGCCGATGTAAGTTGTGCCAATGGAAGTTAAATAAATAATGAATCCCTTAAAATACCCGCAGAGGTCTCGTGGCGAAACATCCCTTTTGATTCATGTAAACTATTGCATTATTTTCGTCTGGTAGCATACAAATGAGATGTATTTTGTGATCCATTTTCCAAAATTCCTCGAAGGATATACATTGATAAAGAGAAAAGACAGTTCAGCTAATAAGAACAGATCTATTTTAAATCGTCACTAAAAAGATTAAGAAGAATACCTCACCGATTTCGCATTGCAATATATTCGGGCGCTTTCTTCCGATCCGTGTGTTTTAGAAGTCATATCGCCGATACTATAACTACGTACAATACGTAATTCAGAATTATTATAACGTATTATAACGAGTTATCATCATTAATTAATGTAATATTTTTGCGCAATTAATATCGTATGTTCTTCACATCGCGTTATATCTGGCTGTACACGGAATACACGTATTACCATATTTGAGCATGCGAATCAAACCCGTTTCTCGTTTAAACGAACGAATGTAAAAATACGAACATTTAAACCGCGACTTTTTGTTATTCTTTTAATATCAGCTCCATCGAAATATTTTATTTTTATTTCATTTTTTTAAATAATGCATCAATACCATGTTTACACAGTGGTCCGACATTTTTGCCAGACTCTTCTCTCCCTCTCTTTATATATGTGTGTGTGTGTGTGTGTGTGTGTGTGTCTTTCCCTATATTTGCCAGAGTTCATTTCGCGAGCAAACACGTGCGGCATAAACACGGAAGATCGCGAATCAGGTGGAACAATAGCCCGAGTCGCGATATTCAGCGCGTCACAGAAACGACGACGTTTCATCGTGCGCGCGGAGGAAATGTGCAATTTCGCCTGGGAAAACTGGCACGTCGGCCAGCAATACCGGTATTATAACCAAGTCATATCGATCCGGGATGTATCTCCTCTCTCTTAATCGCGAACGTTACATATCGTTTCTGTACGCGCGCGCGCGAACTATATTCCAGCGAGGTGTGCTCACGATATCGAATAAAAAGCGTAATTTTCATGTTGACAGATCTGATCGACTAACTAGACGGGGTTTTTTCCACGTGAAGAGAATTCGGATCGTGGAAGTAATATATCGTTGAAGGGGGAAATTGTCAAGAAAGCAGAGTAACAGCGAACCTTTCGTCGATAATGCGCGAGCTGACGCGTCTATCGACGTAGGCTTCAGGAACTTTGCGAATCGAGAAATTCTCGATGTGAAACTTCCATCGTGGTAATGGCCCCCGAACGACTTCTCAGTCGGAGAGAGCGATTACGGGATAGTTTGACGCGCGAGCGCGCGTGGCATTGGACTACCTTCCATCGTCACTCCGCACGCAGGTGCACTTTAGAACAGTTCCCAAGTAGTTTAGGTCAATGCATAGGTCAATGCAGAACTTGGTGACTGGTTTAAGCTCGCAGAGGAACCAAGGTCGCGTGGCGACTCTTTCAGCGGCGCATTTCTCTTATCGATCTCGCGCGAGAATCGTCGCGATAGAGAAAGAAGAGGCCTTCCTCTCCCTTCCCTACTCCGCGCGCGCGTGCGCGCACAAGAACGGCTTACATATCGAAGCGATCGATCGCGCGAAATATTCAATTTTTCAAAAGCGTTTAAGTTTCTATCAGCGCGAGTCGCGCTAGAGCGCGGTGAAGTTTCATGCAAAATAATCATTCGGCCGCGTTTGCGCCTACGCTAGCAATACGTTATCGTCGTCGGTGTAAGTTCCATTATTCATGCCGCATTAATACAGGTGACTTAAGCAGTTCGAAAACTCTAGCGAGCTCCTGTGATATTACTTGCAGTAACATCGCCCACTCTTTCTCTCTTTCTCCCTTTCTCTCTACTCTTTCCTCCTTCTTTATTTCTCATATATATATATATATATATATATATATATATATATATATATATATATATTACATTATTGCATTTTGTATTACAATTAATATATTATACTTTCCACTATTCGATTTACTGTAAACTCTAAGAGATTTTAAACCTCAGAGTCTCAATAAACTCTACTCTCTCTCCCTCTCTCTCTCCCTCTGGTTATCTCTTTAAAATTACATTTATCTAAGATGAGCGCACGTCAATCTAATCTACTTAATAAACGCCGTTTTATTGAGGAAAAAAGATGGGCCAATAAGAGCCTCTAATAATGGCCCATCTGTGCTTTCCTGACGTAATAAGAGGACTCGCATAAAATAAAGCACGCTTTATAAATAACCGACGTTATATTCAAACGACGTCATTATACTTATTCTCGTCACGACGTTTTCAACATTACGTACCTCGTTCTGCGGAGAGGCACGAAATAAAATTCGAGATTTCCTATCTGCGGTGTGTACACGTGCGAGCAACCGCGTAACGATCGTAACCATTATTGTCTTTGAGCCAGCTTCAACGGCGTATCTCGTAATGGCAAGTAATTGCGTTAACGAGACGTAAACTGAATTCGCGGTCGACGTTAAAAACGAACGGCCGAACTTTCGTCACGGACAAACGCGCCTCGACAAAACGGTATCTCGAAACGCGGCACTCATGATAAACGAGCGAGCTTTCGATTAATCGGAGGTCCATTGTCGAGTACGCTGGATGAAAAGTAAATTTCGATATGATTGAACAGTCATGGTTAGATCAGGTTGAATAAGCGTCATTCTTTTCTTAGTGGAAGGAATGCCCCGAGTCGAAATTTGGGCTCGATATTAAATCTTGAATGCTACAACGCAATAAAAACTAAGTTAGCAAAGTAGATTTAATTCTAATGATATAATTTACTCCTACTTTGATGATGTCCGAAATTTCCCTTTTCACTTTCTTTAACCGCAAAATAAGTGTTGAGTGGAATGGTGAAGCTAAAAGTAGGAAAAATTTCGACTCTGGTAGATTAAATAGAACCAAAAGAAGTTGATATAAGTTTTAGAATATTAATATAGATGTTGAATAGAATAATAAAGCTGAAAGTAAAATCAAAATTTCGGTTTAGGATGCCATTAACTGCACCAGGAGAAGTCGCGTTACCGATGAAACTGGATTCGGGATTAATAAACTCGCCGAATCGATTCGGAACTTAAATTGACTCAAAAGCGCGTCACTAGGGTCCTCATTAAGACCCATTGGGAATCCACAACTCGCAAACTACTTCGGCGAGCGAAGTAACAACGTGTTACAAACGTTATTATCAATATAAACGCATCATCGTGAGCCTCGTGACGCGTGAAACTCGCTGCGCCAATTAGGAGCCCGCGACAATTTCAACCGCACAAATGCTAACACTTTGGATTAAAGTTCGCACGAGCACGTAACGATAGGAGCATGTATCGACTCGTGAATTATCTAGCTTAACGAGCCGTCGCGTGTAACGCTCAATCTCAAGTTACAAGCGGCTACTCGATAATCAACGCGAATGCCACATTAATTAATCGATTAATTAATCAAGCGGGACATGCGACGTTATACTGAGCGCGAATCCAAGAGAATGACGGACACCCAATTAAATATAATCTTATTCTTAGCGGAACCTCAAAAAGATTCTTTTGAGGAAGCGAAAATTTCGACTCTGGTAGATTAAATAGAACCAAAAGAAGTTGATATAAATTTTAGAATATTAATATAGATGTTGAATAGAATAATAAAGCTGAAAGTAAAATCAAAATTTCGGTTTAGGATGCCATTAACTGCACTAGGAGAAGTCGCGTTACCGATGAAACTGGATTCGAGATTAATAAACTCGCCGAATCGATTCGGAACTTAAATTGACTCAAAAGCGCGTCACTAGGGTCCTCATTAAGACCCATTGGGAATCCACAACTCAAAAGTTGAATATTTCAACGATCAAAAAAGAAGTCTAGTTGCAAACTGCTATTTTTCTGCAATATTCCAAGCGGAAACTTTTGCTGAAAGTGTCAAGAGTTCGTTTTAATGTTTGACCGACAAATTTATGTAAATGACTGAAAGTTAGTTTAACCTTGGCAGATACGTAATTAGGACCATAATTAGGACCGTTACTATATGCCATTATTACCCTTCGCGACACATGATTGAGAGTTATCGTGACCTTAAATGTGATCCAAATTAGGAGACGGTTATCTTATTCAATTATTTCCCCGAGTGAAATAAAAAAGCGATCCCGATACATCGCGATGCGTGCTCGCGAGATTATCCTTCGCCGCAAGCGCATTGTTACTTTGACGCAAGCTGGAAAGGGAAAAAACCCGACCGCGGTAATTGCATATACGCTATTTACGCTTTCGACGTCAGTCAGCGTGCTGTTTAACGTAGCAATTAACGTAGAGTGCTGTTTAACGTAGCTGCCACCAAGTCCGTTCATCCGAATGCAGTTCGCTAATTCTCGCAGAGCTATGTGGAAACGCGGCTGTAGCACACGTCAAAGGGCGTGTAATTAATAGGAAATTATCGCTATCTCGACTATCACTTGTGCCGATTGACAAATGACCGAACGGCGCTCGTACGAGTGAACTGATGAATAACGTGATCGCCAGTCGCTTCTTTAATTACAGACGCACAGATATATCGGTCTCACTGGATTTCCCGATACTTTGACGATTCAGTAGGAGAGAGAGAGAGAGAGAGAGAGAGGGAGATAGAGAGATAGAGAGATAGATAGATAGAGATAGATAGATAGATAGAGAGATAGATAGATAGATAGATAGATAGATAGATAGATAGATAGATAGATAGATAGATAGATAGATAGATAGATAGAGAGAGAGAGAGAGAGAGAGAGAGAGAGAGAGAGAGAGAGAGAGAGAGAGAG
>NW_022639461.1:324949-426824 GCF_010583005.1 Odontomachus brunneus | reverse complement strand
AGAGAGAGAGAGAGAGAGAGAGAGAGAGAGAGAGAGAGAGAGAGAGAGAGACTAACTGAGAATTAACTGTGTGAAACTGCAATTTTTACTCGCGCGAGTGCTCTACACGTAGTATCGATTTTGTAAAATTAATTGAGGAGAGATGAATGAGGATAACCGTTCAAGTGAAATTTAATTTTCTTCTGTCTGTTATCCAGAAGCGAGAACCCGCTGAATTCTTTCCGATAATGGTTCGTGCGCTTGATCCGCCGCGAAAACGTCATAAAATCTTAACTCAAGATTGATAGACACTCTGAACACGAGGGCGAGAAAGAGAACGAACTCTAACTGCCGGCAATACGTCGCGGTGATACCGCGTATATGTCAATGTCGCGGTCAGCGAGCTTCTCGTATTGGCAAAAATATAACCTCTCCCCCATTCACCCCCTCTCTCTCTCCCCGTCCCTCACCAATCGAGAAGTAATGGCACGAGCGAGACAACAAAACCGCTCGAAATAACCATCGATAACAGTGGCGACCATAACGTTAAATTGCGTTTTCAATTCTTCCGCGTTTTTCTTTTTCAGATTTTTCGTGGCGAAAGAAAAATGAAAAAACAGCAGAAAAAACAAATGCGCGCACATCAATCGTGTTTGTTGATACTACTATACGAATTAACGTTTTCTCGTTTAGCTTCCCGTGTTATTGATTATGCGTTAAGCGTCGCGTATCGATGGAAATACAGGTTGCCCGAAAGGAAGCTTTACGAACTTGAAAGCGTGCGAATCTTTGAACGACGTGAACGACATGACGTTGAAGGAATTTTCAGTTTCGAGAATGATGGCATTTTGTTGAAGATCGTCGTTCAGAGTCATTGTGCAGAGATAATGTTCTACACTGATAAAAAGAAAATGGTCTATTTAACTAAAATTGTAGTTGTTCTTAACCGTAATCATATTTTCTGTTTGTTCTAACACGAAAATGACAGTAGTGACATGCATGTAAGATTATTATTATTGACATTACTATAGGATTTACTAGAAAAAAATGGGTTTTTTATCATATTCTAATTATTTCTCTATGTGATTGCAGTTACCAATACCACCATTTTTTTCTCGTAATTCTAATGTGCAATTTTATTTCTTGTGTTAGCTCTCTCCGGTTTTAATTTAACTTTGGGCTCGCTTCCTCGTCGTTACTTTCCACATCCTCTGATCGCTCTAGTTCCTAAAGCTTCGCACATGCTCGTATCCCAGATAAAAAGGATTAACTTCCTTAACTTGAAGGGAGGACCGACGTTAGCCGGGACAGAATAAAACATCCTGACCAACGGCGCTCTCGAAAGTACCATTCCTTATACCTTGTCTACTCTATCTCTACGCATTATTCCGTCACGTTCTTTCCTGAGTTGCACAAAATGATACGAATTGGCACGTGGCGTCGAACGTAACGCGAACATACTCGAGTTGTAGAAGCAGAAATATCACCTCGCGAAGGGTAGCCGATAGCGAAAAGGTCATGTCAAAGCGTGAAGATCAGGTTGCGAAGAGGCACTCTTTTTAATTCTTCATTAATATCGGGTAAATATCGTGTACGCATAACAGCGTTATAATATCCTGGCAAACAAGCCGTCTTTTAATGTGCCGTATTTCACGTTGTATCCAGCAAACTACCAGGCGTACGGTGAAGGGTACCCCGAAAAGGCTTTGTTTAACGAGCTAAGAGTCGACACAGTGCACTTTAATGACGTCAGACGATTTTAAATGCAGCTAAGAGTGAAGCAAACGCGCCGCTGTACGCTACAACGCGTTGCTGTGATATGCAAAATGAAAGGCTTTCACCGCGTGACGACGATACAGGGCGATCAAGCTTTAACTCGCGACCCATGAACACGAACCCACTTTAATACGTCGCGCGACGTTACTACGCTGAGGAAGAAAGTAGTTGAGTTAATGAGAATTTGTTTGAACGAACCAAATTCGCTCGAGCAAACGTTTATTAGACTGAACGAATGATATATTTACTGTGATGAGTTATCAATCGATTCGAGGTTTGCGATTTGATCAGTAACTATATCAACGCGACTTATTGTTGCCATAACGCGTGTAATTTGTCCAATTGATACAATATTGCCTTAAAGGCGAGTAATCGCCAATTTTGTCGATCCTATTTTCTCTCAATGTAATCACAGTTCACCGTTAATATCAATAGCGCATAACAATGGAGGCGGTTTAACAATGCATCTAAATAAGCTTCCTCAACGCGAAAGAAGAATTTACAAAGATTATTCTTCTAAGATTATAGCGAATACATTACACTGAGAAAAAAATCTAAAAATAGTGAATATTTACTTGATGGATGTGATGGATTTTGCGTCGAGCGAGTCGCCGGCGTTGAATTTTTCTCGCGGCCCAATTTGAAGCGAGAAATTCGCGCAATTTAAGAGCGACGGCCGAATATGTAGACTCAACTTTGGTAAAGATAATTCCCGCGCGAAGCCGTGCGAACTTTTAATCAACGCCGAAATTCACCTTCGCGGCGCTTCTACTGGGGTATCCGTGAGTTAATTGCTAAAGTTTTCCATTTTTTCTTTCGCCACAATAGCTCGAGAGCAATGTAATCGGCCACAATTTTTTTTTAAGCGAGTTACCCTTAAGTCGCGTGAGGTTCCCCCGAATCAAAATTTTTATTAAACCATCATCCGGAGCGTCAGAATAAGAGCGTCAGAATAAGAGACATCTAGAAATCCTCTGCAAGATCGACGCTACTTGCAAGGCTAATGTGACTAGAATCAACATTTCCACTTCGCTTCCGCCGAAATATCTTGCGAAAGGACTCCCGAGGCTTGTCGACGCAATATTTCGTTCGCGCGAGCTCACGGCATCCACGAACTCAATTTTGCCGCGACAAAAAAAAAGGAAAAAGAAAAATAAAGCTCCAAGAGACGGACTGTGCATTTACCACTTCTGCCTATAAATAATTCATGCGTGCATCTCTCGTGCGAGTTCATACTCCTCGCGCGTGCAATAATCCGCAACAACGGAACTCGCGAGGAAACTCGTTTCAGGTCACGTTCGAATTTGGAAAAGTTGAACTGGCAAATCTCCGCGATCCGCTTCCTCGTTCTCTCGCTAATCGGATCACACGTAGAAGATTGATTCAAAGCAAAGTACGCATGTTTACCGTGCCGATATTGAGGCTCATCCATGTAATCGTGAGTTTGCGCTTGGGCGATAACGACGGCGAGGAGGCTTTCCTCTAAATTATTTATAAGCGGGGGTAGCATACTCATACACGCGAGCGTTTCCCCGTTGAATTCATCGGTCGACGCTTCCAACTTGAATGCCCCGTAGACGCGCAATCTATTTTCGAACGTACGTCCCAATTGATCGACGCCAGCAACGCTCGCGTGCGGTCGACAAACGTATGTTCGTGCTGAGAATGTCGACGCGACATAATTACTGCGGTTCGCCGGATTGCTAGAATATGGTCGAGGAATTATCGTCGCGGATCGAGAGAGCGAGCGCGCGATGGGAAAGATTACGCGCCGCTCGAAACAATTACGATTGTCGCGAGCGAGTGACGAGCAGTTTCGTCGGGGAAGTGGCCTGCCCACCCGAGTCGAAATTTTGATCCTACTTTCAGCCTCATTATTCTATTCCACATCTATTTTGACGCTAAAGAAAGTGAAAAGGAAAATTTCGGACATCATCAGAGTCAAAGTAGGAATAAATTGTATCGTTAGAATTAAATCTACTTTGCTAACTTAGCTCCTACTGCGTTTAGAATTCAAGGTTTAACATAGGACCGAAATTTCGACTTGGGTAATTTTAACTAAATATTAACCGTTCTGAACTCACCCCACGACTTTTCAAATTCCCCGAAGCAACATTTTTATTTAGTATTTTTTCTATTTTTCTATGAAAAAACGTTTAAAGATAAAATGTCTATCATCATTTGCATAAATTTCAAAGTCTATCATTGGTAAAACATTGAAAATTTGCGTGATATAAATATATCCGTATGTTAATCTGTTTCTGAATTTTTTATTAAAAAATTTGGTTAAGTTTTTATATCCTTTTTTAGTTTTTTTTTCTTATTAATTCGCATAGACAAAATGGATAATAATAATGATAATAATAATAAGAGTTGTAATTGCATTTGATAAAATCGCTGCCACATCACTATAGTGGTTTCCCGAACTGTAAGGGTTAAAATATTGCCGAGAGAGACACTTCGAATACTCTACTCTCAATTTTCTGACCGTCTACGAGAGACTTCGCGGAATAAATTCTCGACTGCGCTACCTTTTGTGCTTTTTTACAAAGCTGACGGGAGAGCGCGTTAAAACGTAACGAACGATCTTCTCGCCTGCGGGCGCGTGAAAACACCGAAAGATAGCGGGGCAGATGCGAAACGAAATTCGATCATTCAACTACTCACTCTAGAAAGACCTCGGATTCGCTTCGGGGCAACACCAACCTCGGCAATACGATGGCCTTCTTGCGCCTGCTCTTGAGCGTCTGCGCGGCGAATTGGAACTCGGACGACTGCAGCGGCGAGTGTGGGCTCAGGATCGTGATCTTGCGGTCGCTGCCACCGGGACTGGTTAACGAGAACACGTTGGACGGCGGCGGCAAGCTGAGGTGTTGCGGTATCTTCCTTTCGAGGCCCATGTTGGCGAACAAGCCGCGTCTTACCTCGGCATTCATACTCTCCTCGCGATGCAGGTTCTCGCTGCTCCTCGACTCGACCGTTACGATCCTGCGTACGTCCCTGGTCGACGACGTGAGAAAACTCCGGTGGTGACTTCTGCCGGAGCCCACGTGCGTCTCCGACGACGAGGACAGCGACTCCATGGATTTGGAATCCTCGCTGTAGCGGTCGTCGGCGCTGAGGAAGTTCCGCGACGACCGCAGGCTCTCCATCGACCGTGCGGTTACTTGGCCAGCCACACCAGCTGTCAACAGGTGCTGTTGTTGGCGTTGCTGCTGTATTTGCAGCCTGGAGATGCTCTTCACCTCGGGCTCGTATTCCTCTTGGCTCGAGCTAGACTGCGGGCTGCGACTCGTGGCCATGAAGAAACCCAGTCGCGAGCTCGAGTACCTCGTCGAGTCGTCGTTGACGCGCAGGGACGACGACAACGTCGTCATCGTCGACGTGGCCGTCCTCCTGCGCAGCAATATGGACTCGTCGTCGGGAACGTCTAAGGAGTAACCGCCGCTCTTCCGCGACATCTTCTCGCGTATCCTCGTCAACTGCGACGCGTCCTCATCCTTCGGCAGGTTCTCCACTTCGTTCTCGGACGCGCACTCCATCGTGTCGGAGTCCTCCGCGGACTCCTGCGCCCGCAGGGTTAGCTTCCTGCTGCTGGAGGTGAATCTCGTCGAGGCGGTAATCCTCGTGCTGACCGCCGCCGTCTGCACGTCCTCCGCATCGTCTTCGTCCATCTTCGGGGGTCTCGCCGGTTCACGCGAGTTCACGGCGACGAGACTTCTCGGGCGGAATCGCGGCGAGGAGGATGAAACGGGCTCCTCGCGGCGAAGAACGCGACGGAAGTTGTCAGAGAATCATTCGGAGGCGCGGTCGATCCGCCGGGAGCGGAGTCGTCCGCGCGATGTTTCGCGAAACGAAGCGTCCGAATAGTCGAGGCTCCCCGAGGAGGGCCTCGAGAAGCGGGTCGAGCTGGCGGTCCCGCACCGGATCCTCCTCTTCGTCGTCAGATCGAGGCGCGCCGTTCCCGGCACTTTTTCTTTCTCGGTTGCATGACGCTCCACCTACGCGATTTTGCCGCCGTTCAAGAGACGGCCAGCTGAAAATGAACGGTATCTCTCAGGAGAGATTTCGAGACCTTAATTATTAAGAGCACTTGGAGCCACTTTGGGATTTTTACTTCGCGTTGTTCGTGTAACAAACGGACGCGCAAACAAAAGCCGGGAATCGTCTTGGGGTCACATGAGTCGCGCAGAAGGAGATTTAACTACTAACAACCGCGTTGAAGCAGATTGTTTACCGAAAGTAAACTCGTCGCTGATGCCTGAATGCTTCGCGGCGCTCGTGCAAGGTTTTTTCTCTACGTTAATTAAATTGATACTATGACGAAAAATTCAATTATTCTCTGTCTGTCGCGAAAAATCACGTGCAGTCACGGAGTTCCACTGGAAATTCGGAAATTGCATTTCGCGACAGTCGCGTCGCCTTGAACTGCTATTCATTCGGACAGCTTGTGCGCACCATTCGAGATCCTTTCGCAGGGAAATGGATCGACACGCAACGTTGAACCGAATTAACCTCCCCGTTTCTAAAAAAAAAAATAAAAAAAGGAAAAAACGATTGGTACCGTGTTCTCCATTGAGAACAATGATCCGGTTTCGAGCGATGAATAAGACGCTCCTCTTGTATTCACGATCGTTCGTGAATAAACTCGCGTTTTAAACACTTCCGCCGGCAAATATTTGCGTAAGATAGTCGCGTCCGAAAAAAAGAAGCGGGCATAAAAATGGAGAAGAGAATAACGTCAGCGAATGCGAAACGAGCCCGGCAAATATTTTCGCTCGGAACGGGCGGGCGCGGATTCTATTTTCTCGCGGAAGAGAGACTGCCCTCCGGGGACCGGGCATCGATCTTCTCATAAATTCGATTATCAGGCCAATTGAGAGCCGCTTGCACGACAAAATCGCGTGCGACATACATTCCTCCCATTCCCTCCCCTTTTCCTCCCTCCCTCTCTCCACACAGGTCGTATTCGCCGGCACACTTTCCTAGAGTTTACGCGATTGTGCTTAACAACTGTCCGCCGTCGAGTACGTGGATTAAAGTGACCATACTGCAAGCGGAGTAAAATCTCCCCCGCAGGACTCGGCGACGCTCTGGGATAGCGTGCAATTGGCGTGCACTGCGCCGGGGCAAACAAGAATTTCGATGGAACCTCGCAACAATAGCCGGCCCAGTGAAGACAATGGAGACAACGGGTGCAGTGCGGCGAGCAGCCGCTCGAATGCATCTCCCTTTAAGCTCAAAGCGAAGCATCCAGCTTCGGTCGCGATAGCGCGTCGTATAAATGAGAAAACGGTCCAAGGTTTTTAAGTGGTCGGATCGTTATTGTGTACACGCCCGTATCCCGTGGCGTGAGATCCGCTGCAAGAACGATCTCTCGGTCGAGAGATCATCCCCTGGACAGGCAGCGTGTACACAGGGGTGTATCCCGGAAACTCTGTCTTGTGTGGAAGAATTATCGCGTGAAGACCCAAGTCGAGATTTTGATCCTACTTTTAGCCTTACTGTTCCATTCAACATCTATTATGAAAAATTGTCGTACAAAAAAATCATATTTGATTTATTATCGGATTTGTTCTTTTCTTTTCGATAATAAGGCATTTCAAAGATTGTAACTTAATCGCTCATGTTTATAGAAAGTTTCCCGTTTCCATTGATTTGGGAAATACGCTCTCTCTTAAACTTAAGTTCTCTTAATCCACAATGTACTCTTTGCTTCCTGTTTCTTGTGTTCTGTCTTCTTCTGTCTTAAGGCTTAAGATTTGAGTCAGAAAGAGATAAAGAGAAAGAAACAGAAAGCAAAAAGCACATTGTTGACTAGGCTTTAGTATGTACAATTTGTAAACACTCTGTATCGTGCAAGTTTTTCATCTTTAGATTTAGCTAAGCACCTTCGCGTGATTCGCGCGTTAAACACCTTCCGGGGCTACCCGACTGCGCCGTAATTGACCGTGGTAATTCGTGATATCAAAGAGCGCGCGTTTACGCGGCACGCGAGCCGCGTCAATTAATACGTGCGAATCCGAATTATCTCGGCCTGTAGCGGAGAGAGCTGACATTATAATCGAGTCGAAGTGGACACCGTGGATTAACACGCGAGTGAATTTATATGTCGGGAATTTATATGTTTGATTCGAGTCCGATAATGAGCGATATTTCAGTATAAAGTATTCGATCTGGCTGGTATTATCATGTTTTTTACTTGTGATGCATTAGACAAAACACACAGGCGACAATGAAATTTTCTGGTCCCAACTATTAAATACTTGGTCCCATTTCAACCAAATTTCGGCCCGGTTAAGCAAATCTTCGTTTTGACAACAAAATCCTTTTTTCTAGTGTATCTTGTATTTTCAAGATTTAATTTAATATTTGGTGGAAATTTCGAAAGCGTGTAATCCAATCCGTGGAATAAAATGGTGAAATTAAAATAAACGGAACGAGAGAGTCCATATGATAATAATGATTATAACGACAACGCACACACGACTGCATTATATCCATTTCACAGCTATTATTTTTTCATTTAATTCGAAATATCTCTTTCACTCCCTTTCTCTGGGAGATTTAGAGATACATTTTCAGCAGGATACTTTTACCACCGCGCATTTACATTGTTTTCGCCCAGGTGATCTCTAAACAACGATCGGGCGAATCCGTAACTCTGCAGCCGACTCGCTCCGACGAGTGTTTACCGACGTCCTTCTGTCTATACCTAAAGAGGAACTGATACAGCCGCTGCCTGTGGCGGATCGTTTGTTGCAACAATAGTTGCAGCAGGGAAGATCAAAATATTTGCGAAACCTCCGCTAGTCATCTATATCGAAGTTCGGCACGCAGAAACGATTTTCGCTGGTCGAATGTTTGAAAGTGCGTTCGACCGATCCAACGCCTAACGTTTGATAATTCCAACGCTGAACCGTCGACACAAAATCCGACGGTTGTGCCACACCTGCCGCGCACATGTACACGATCTTCGACTGTGTTTTAAATAAAACACTCGCTGCGATTAATAATTTGCTCGTCGCGGTTATGGGTGTTTACACGCACGTTAAATATTTGCTCGTCCGTTCCCTGAAGCATCCGACACGTTCAATAATAGATTCTCATCGCTGTTGTGAAGCTTGCTTTTTCAAAGGAAATTATTTGTTTTTCTTCTACAGGTCGTCTGTCACGGGGCTTTTCGAGAAAACCTACCTTTGCGTCAAATTTTTGTTTGCGTATTTAATTCCACGCAAATGAATTAATTAATTATTAATTCCACGCATTAAAAAGCATGGCAGCTCTCTTGTTAATATCTAAAAAATTGGTTGGGTTGATGTGACAGTGAACGGACCAAACGTATTTTGGTTGAACAGAGAACAGAAAAAAAGGGAACAGAGAATCTTCGGTTCTTACACTAAAAAAGAAATACTATAAACATTTATTTGTAAGATACAAAGTTTATCTCTGTAAAATAAAATTTATTTCTGTGCGAAATAAAGCTTATTTCAGTGAATATAAACTTTATACTTCACCAATGTATTTCCAAATATTTTCCTCTCAGTGTATAAGCCAAATTCAACCGAATGTTTTTGATTCAAACTCAGAATGAAACAATTTTGATTGAAAAAAAAAACAGAATTTCTGATTCTTATAAACCAAATTGGGTTCAAAATTCTATTTCCTTCAACAAAAGTAACCAAAACGTTTGTTTTGTACACTGTCACGTTAATTCAACCAAACTTTTCCCTTTACACACTGAGAAAAATAGTTGCAAATTTATTTGTGGGATATAAAGTTTATTTCCTTGCGAAAAAAGTTATTTCCGTAGAATAAAATTTATTTCCGTGAATAAACTTTATACCACCAAATAAATTTTTCGAGTAGTTCTTTCTCATCGTACAGTTAGCACGTGTACATTGAGAAAAAAAATGCTTTAAAATTTATTTCTGGAATGTAACGTTCATTTCCGTGAAACAAAATATATTTCTGCAGAGAATAAAGTTTATATCCCGCAAGTAAATTTTAAAGTTTTCCTTTCCCAGTGTAATATCACGCTCATGTAACACCAACGCCTCCAGAAACGCTAATTTATTACACTGACGTAACACGTGGCAGTCAAGGTGTCAAAGCGAGATCAACGTGGTCTTAATGAGACGTCAGTCGCCGTAATCAGACGGCGTATCGCGAGAACGCTATTTTCCCGTGCTAATCGTTTATTCTAAATCAAGGACGCCTATGCTGGAACCATTGAAGCATATCTACGCTGCAAATTACGTGGCCGATTGCACGCGAGACTTTGCCCGCGTTTTATTTATCGATCG
The DNA here is from genome assembly GCF_010583005.1 of Odontomachus brunneus. Lineage (NCBI taxonomy): Eukaryota > Metazoa > Arthropoda > Insecta > Hymenoptera > Formicidae > Odontomachus > Odontomachus brunneus. The sequence continues at coordinate 416,763 of NW_022639461.1, read as the reverse complement.
CGCTCTCACGCCGCACCACTCGAGCGGTTCTCGCGAAATCGTCACCGGTGAAAACTCGACAATGCAGGGAAATCTGCACCTATTGTCAGCACGATTAAATCGGAAAGCTGATGAGACCACGCGCGATTGTCGCGCTGCCGAGATCTCGCGTTTCGTGTTCTTCACCAATGCGCGCGATCTCGCCGAATATGATATCACAGACACCGTACGCGATGTGGATTAATTGCGATCGCTTTAAGTGGCAATCGTATGATTCAACGCGAAAACTATAAAAGCGTCTGTTCCATCTATATGTACTGAGAAAAAATGTAGTTGATTTAATGAGACATCCCGAAATTTTGGCCCTATGTTAAACCTTGAATTCTGCAACATAATAAGAACTAAGTTGGCAAAGTAGGTTTAATTCTAATAATACTATTTACTTCTACTTTGACTCTGATGATGAAATCATCCGAAAATTCTCTTTCCACTTTTTTGGCGTTAAAATAGATGTTGAATAGAATAGCTAGGCTGAAAGTAGCATCAAAATTTCGATTCGGCTTCGCTTGAACAATTCGTTCGAGCAAAGGATCTTTGAAGAGTAACCGCCGACTTTGTTGATCCAACTGCTTTTTTTCTCAGTGTATGCACAGAAAAAGAGGATATCCATATTTGGAAAGTATCTATATTCTTGACATGTTAATCTTCAAATAAGATTACTCAATGTTAAACGAAGATAAGTTACTTGCCGGAATATATTTTATATGATTTTCAACGAAGAAAAACCTGTGTTCTTATTATCCAAATACAATTTTTATTAATGGAGAGCACAAAATATTGGATTGAAGATATGATGCTTTCAGTATATGTCGTCTCAAGTTGTTAGAAGAATTTTAAAGACTTGAGTTTTAATAATGTTATAATTTTATTAAATATTATTAAGTTAAATGAATGTATTTGAATATTATTTCCACACAAAATTTAGAGTGAACTTTCCGGGACATGTAAAATATGTTAAAATTAACGTTTCAGTTTTTACTGTGTATATGTTAAAATTACAGTTTTTACTGTGCAGCTTCGTCGCGCAGTCGAGACACGTGTCGCGATCAGTCAATATCCCTCGAAAGTGGATCGCATCGATTTCGATGCAAGTCGAAGGTGGGTCGCGCGAGTATCTAGGAGGCGCGATAACCTTGTTCTCTCGACCGAAATGGATAGCCGGGCCGGTATAATTCCTCGCGAGGGTGGTAATCGCGCATAGTTGATGCCAGTCGCGTGAATTCGCTCGCGGTGGTGTCGCCGCATTGCGAAATGCGAACGTCACGTACTGCAAGCGAGCGAGCGAGCCTTGTCGATGCGATTCGAGAGAAACCGCCATCGCGTCGTTTCCGTTGACGTCGGGCACCGGCTCTCGCCGGACGATACGTAACGACCTCGTCGATTCCGGCGACGCTGGCCCGCCTAGATTACGTGGAACACCGGGTTCTAGGTCAAACGGCGGTTTCGCCCTTCCAGCTTCGTGACAAACAGCAAAACGGCAAATAAAGAGAAAGAAAGAAAGAGAGAGAGAGAGAGAGAGAGAGAGAGAGAGAGAGAGAGGAGAGAGAGAAAGAACAAGGTACCTCATAAATCCAGTTAAGCCCAGCGTACACAGAGAGTCTATAATCCGCTACTCGAGATTCTACTTGTAACTTTACATGCATTGCAGAAATTATTTGAGAATCTACGTATGTTTAGTCGCTGGCCAACAGGCTAAAACACAATTCTCTTCAGCGTGCTTGAAAACAGACAAAAGTTGCCGAAGTAGTCAGGAAATTTCCACTTGTTTTGAAAATCATGAGATTGTAAAGCAAATAATAAATAATAATTGCTAAATAATCAAAAAGTCATTAATACGCTGCTCCGCGTACATCTTCTTTATACAATCCCTATACACTTTAATTTGATAATACCTGAGCAAGAGTGCCAGCTCCTAAACATTTCCCCCTAATTATGCAACAAAAGAAAGAAATTTGGCGCCACGGTAAGTTTTTCCGAGAACTCCGTGGCAGTGAACGCGTCAATACTCTCGCTACCAACGGGACATATATGCCCCGAGGCATATACGTGTTTTCCCCACCATTGATAATAATCTTATTCAATTGCACAAACAGCTTTTATAGCGTTCATAACACATCAGCTATCGCTTTGTTTATTACCGTTGGGACAAGCATGCCCTCTCAGAAATCCCAATGGGACATCAATGTTCTGGCCTTATCTCTTTGGCGCTAAACATAAAACTTTTATTTCTTCTACTTTTACTTTTTTGGCTAAAACTACATTACATTGATGTATTTAATGAAGCGAAAGTAAAAAAAAATTATACCTTTAAAGAACACAAGATTGGTCGCGAAAGGGTCAAAGAGAAGAGATGCAGAGTGCTTCTCTCACGACTGGCCGAGATCAGTAAAAGCGATTTTCATCGAAACGCGTTCTTCTGGAAAATTTAAGTCGACACACGTCACCGTTCAACTCGTGAACTCGGTCAAGAGTCGGGAATTTATCGCGCGTGAGTAGATCCGAGCGTCGGTGAAAACGAAATTTCAAGAACCGTGAAGAACAACTTTTGCATGATAACAATCTGAAATCGTGTGGGAGGGAGTGAAAAGAGCGGCGGGGGAAGAGGGGCGACGGGAAGCCGTTACACTTGTTAGCGCGTCGCGCTCGATGCAAAACGACCAAGTTTTGCATGCACACGGCATCGGACATCCATCTGTCCTATAAGAGCGGCTGGTTGCTTGTCGTTCCATATTCATAGTAACGGAAATCCACGGGGCGGCGCATTCGAGTTTCTTGTGTAGCTCGGTCAACGCTTGCTTGCGGAGCTTATTTCACAGCGGCGGACTATCGGAAAGCACGCGCAAAGGGGAATAAATAAATCGCCAACGATCGTATTATATGAAATATCGCATATTATCCGCGCGCGTGTTATCTCACTTTTCCCTCAAATCCTACGTCAACGGTTCGTTGTATAAAGCGTCCCCAATAAAACGCATAAAAGGACGCGATCATCGATGAACGACAGACGCAACGCGACGGTAACGCACGCACCTACCGACGTTTGTGTTTCGTATTTCCGCGTGTGAAATATTTTCGAGAGGAACACGAAAGCTCCGTGTGTTAATATGTAACACCGAGCAAAGATTTCTTAACTTCTCAAGTGCTTCCACCGAACACTTCTGGTATATTTTCCGCATAATTCGAACGTCCTTAACAAGAAAGTAACAGTAAGGAAATTTAGTTGGCAACGTCTTTTGAGAAAAGAACAGTTTTACTTTGTAAATATAATTCAAAATAAATTAATTCGCCACAAGTATAACAAAAGCACTTGCAAAATAACGCTGTTAGCAATGCTTAAAGCATCAAGAAGAAAAAGAACACATTTTGAATGAGACACTATCCTTTTTCGTAAACTTCCAGCTAAACTGAAGCGAATTCACCAGCAGGGAATTTGTTCACCCCTCAATAAACCACCCTCTGACAGGGCAATAAAACAATTTCCGCAATATGACATGGCCCTAACAGAGTGGTCTTATTATCAAAATGTTGATTTCAACAAAGCATACTTCTACAAATGTTTGAGAAACATAAAAGTAATATTAATTTTGAAGGAAAATATACAAAACTTCATTGTCGTGCATCTTTAAAACTGTTACCTAAATGAGTAAGAATTGGTTACTCTTGTTTTTAGTGCAATTGATTGTTGACTAGCGTGAAATCGCGGAGACAAAACTCGAGGAGACGCAATCACGCGGAAGCATTTCGTGTAACAGGTTCCGTTAATTGAAAGCGATGTAATACGTTCACGACGCATTACGCAATGAACCGATAGCGCACGCGCGCGAATCGATCGGTGACTCGACCTAAAATTGTACATTAAATCACGGTATCGTTAGCGAGCTGTGTGTAATCGAGAGCGGCCGATGAGAACTAACGCGAGCGGTTACGTTAAGTACGGTTGCGCGTTCTATCGCGCGTTAATTGCGTGTGCACAGGTGTTCTTCGCGCTGTTTACGCGTACAAACCGCAAAATTCAGCGACGTCGGCATCGAGACTGTCTAACGACAGATTCAACGTTATTGCTGGAAGTCACTTCGAGTCGATCAGTAATTCGCGAGTTCAGAGGATCAGTAACTCAGAGTTCCGAGAAGAATCCTATTTGAGATTTGAGATTTTCGCGATGTGGAACAATGATTGCTTTGAAGAGTTGAAACAACGATTTTCGTTCAACTGTTCCCAACATTGCCTTGATTCGAGTCATCAGAGAGAAGAGCAATTTGATACTGAGTCGCTATCTTCGATCGAAACTGAAAGATCCACAAGTTTTTAATTCAGATTTTTAAGTAAAAGAAAAATCAGAATTGAATTTCTAGTTGTACAATGTGTATATATGTATAAGGGCATATGTGTATATATATATGTAAAGGGCATATCATAGCTTTTTCTTTTTTTTCATGTAAATTCTTTTCAACTATGTTGCTTTTGAAAACGCGAAAATAGATCGTCAATGAGGCCTATCTTACTAATGAGTATAATAAGCTTTGCTAAAAATATAGCACATTTCTGTAAGAAAATTTTAATAATAAATAATTTTTAATATGAAATTATTCTCGAGTCTTTTCCGTGTTCACGTGACGTGTAAAATTATAGCGAAAGGGAATTCTGCTTCCGCGAGCAACGGTTCGCCTAAAGTGGACTTAACAGTGCGAAAAGCATGTTATGAACGGTGTAATCAGGTAAAAACAACAGTTACACCGACTTGTTCTTTTCCCGCAACCGTTTGTCCGATATTCCGTCCGTGTTTTCGCGCCGTTTGTCCACTTATTCGTGTTAATTACGATCATTCCGTTGTTTTATCACCGAAGTAATAGCGTAGACTGAGAGAAAAAAGTGATTCATCTGGCTAAAATCATAGTTAAATAAAAAAAAAAAGTTTAAAAATAATACACAGAATTACGTGGTCCTTTTACACGGAGAAAATATTGTACTAAAAATTATAACACAATTTTAATAGACTGGGAACACAGACTGACACTATTACTAATTATAATAAAACATAATAAAAATGACCATAAACGTAATAAGAATTATCATGTTTATGATAACGGTAATAATAATAATATTATATATGATTATAGTTAAATATCAAACATTCTCTTTTCTCAGTACACGCCTAGTGAAAGAGAGAAGAGAATCAACGACGCCTATCGACTCAGAGCCTATCGACTTGGCTTATCGACTTGGCCTATCGGCCCTATCGATTTCATTTTCGCGTTCTCATCGACGTTCACCACCACTGGATCCTGCAATTCCGCGGGACAAGATATCACGGGTGCTCGAAATAATTCGCGTCGACAAATTGCTCGGGAGCGATCGGTGAATAATAGCGCGAATATTAATCACTCGCTGCGCGAGTCTCCGTGAGAGAGGACGCTCTTGTCGATATCGGGCGCGACGTTACAGCGCGTTGAAACAACAATAACGACGTGTAAGGGTCGCTCTCTCTTTTCGCGCGCATTTGCATTATTTATTCATTATTTAACGAAGCCGCGATCAGAGAGGGAGAAGAGGGGCCAGTCAAATTACGTCGCAACACCGTAAGCACGGTATCACATGGCGTGCGGCGTTGGAAGCTGACAACGACATCGCCCGAGGACACGCGATCCATTATGGAAATGACGCGCGAAGCTAGCTTACCAACGCCACCACGTGCAGCACAGAAGACCGGAATCAGCTTGTTTATCGCGGATAGCACGCTGATAACGAGCGAGATTACCGGCGATCGTGACTCTTGGCGCGCTGTTGCGCAGCGTAAAAGATATACATTGTGTTTAGGAGTTCGCGTTGGATTCGCGTTCAATTTCGCGATTTTCATGATTATGCGCAATTATGTAGTCCGGAACGGGAGATGCGAAATAAGACAGACGACGTTCGCGTTGTTATTGCCAGAAGTAGTGACGAAGCGCGGACATCTGACAAATGTATCTCCCGATTTAACACGACGAGCAAGCGCTACATGCGAATTGTCTCTAACGGCTCGTGCGACCTTCAAAAGCTCTCTTTTCGACTAAAAATTTATCTCATGTTCTCCTGGCCAGATGAAACGCGGTCAGTTATATAAAGTGATGTTATCCTAATTATTAATAAGCTTCTAACAACACTACATTGAAAGAGAAAAAATATCTAAGAAATAGAAAATATCTTTCCGTGCATTTAACATATTTACTTGTTACTGTGATATAGAACATTTGTGAAATATAATATATAAAATAAAAAAATACACATTTTCTTAAAATCTTAACTTTTCATAACAGCAATGTTTTATTCTGTTTAAATAAGAGAATTTAGATTTAAAAATAAATATATTATTGTCGACAGAAAAAAAACATTTTTTAATTTTTAGATTCTTCCCTCAGATAATGATTCTCATTGTTACTAAAGTCCTGAATGTTACGTTGCGTTGCATAACTTATCAAAAGCCGATAACACCATCTTACATAAGCCAGATGACTGACTGAGATCAGGTTGTATGATCAAGACTTTGAGATCAATTTTCTAGTCGGGTTCTGTCACCACAGTAGACCGTATACTACCGCGGCGAATATCATTTTTCGCTTTTAAAATACAAATGGTATATACTTCCGCGCACTTCGTTTCTTTATATAACCGCTGTTTTTTCGCGCGTGATAAAACGTTTTACTCAACCTTCTGTCCTTTAATGTCCTCCATTGTTGAAATGTGTATAAGCGTTATCAAAGAATCGTGCATGAATTCACGAAGGCATGAGCGTGCAAACCGCATGACACACTCTTGAAAAGTGCAGAGGTGCGAGAGGTGCGAAATTCATGAGATGGTTTTCAGCTTTGTCGATTTGTGTTACGAGAACGCAGAACATCAAGGAAGTCGACGTGCGGCCGTCATTTGTAATTAGCAATTTACGTAACAAGCTTCTAGAAAATATAGAACTAAGAGGCACAAAAATTGCCAAGACCAATTTCCCCAGCCTCCACGAGATGTTACGAAATCAGAGACGCTTAAAAAATTGCATCGAGGAGGAGGACGCCGATGCATTCTTCTGTGTGAGTCGAAAATTTCTCGAATGATCCTTGATAGGAATATCGAATTTAAGTGTGCAATAACGCCGGCACAGATGGAACAATCGCCGATTTCAAGCCGAGAAATTGCTCTGGCTTCTTTTCAACTGCGCGAAGGTCGCCGGTCGTCAAATATTTTAACTCGGAACGGAGCCAATGGCACGAAAGACTGCGTTCCGTCGCTCCCTCCGCCGGCACTTGTCTGCTGCGTGTAAAGTATCCCTAAAAACTCGGTTAGCGACGATAATGAAGCAGTTCGCGACTTTATGTGAGTGCCGTCGTGAACGCGAAATAACGAACTGCGAGTATCGTAAAATCCAAGCGCGTTGAAAGGAAACTCGCGGACTGTAATTCGATAAACTCGGAACGTGAGAGGCGTCCGTGGCGTGGCGTCCGAGCTACTTCGTAACAATTATAATTGACCAAGAAATTACATCAATTCTCATTTAGCCTCTCTATCTCGCGCCGAGATTTTCGATTCGCGTGGGAAAAAGAGAAAGAAAAAGAGACAAAAATAAAAGAGAGAGCAGAAACAATTATGTCTCAGTTACATACACATTCTACTACGTTTGATATCGATGTATCGGAGTTAATGAATATGTCCCAACTTGGCTCGTTACGCAAGTTCTCTCGTGAGCGAGGATCATCCCAGTAAGAAGAGAAGAGACGAGAACGATGCAACTTGCGCGAAGTCGTCGCCGACGTGAAACGCAAGAGAAATCACAGGCGTACCGTCCGCAGAAGACAAAGTTTCGGCCTCGAAACACCTCACGCCAAGTCTCGAGATCTAAGTAACAGGGCCGAATGAAAGAACGAAGAAACTCGGCCCTCCCGACCCCCCGAGGCGAAATTTTCGTCACGTTACAAACGAGTGCGAGTCGAGAATCGTCGTTGCGCCGCTAAACGCAAAGTACGATACGGATTAGAAGTTTCCGTTGAAAATACGCTTCGCAAGTTCACGACACTCGAGTCGTCCAGATGGATAATAAAAAAGCGGCATAAAGTGTATCGAGAAGAGATTATTCTTCTTTTCTTGTCGCTGCATCGACTCGTTAGCATAAAGCTTAACGTCTTTGACAAATATAAAGTGAAATTCAAAAGAAAAGTAAAGTAACAACAACAGGAACTTTAGTCCAATTCGGATACATACAGTATCTGAATTTAAGTGTCCAAGCTCTGTATATCATATATACAGAGCTACTCTGTATATCATATCCGTATTCCCCACGAGACACAAGTTCATTTTATGCGGTAAATTTTTCAGTGCATAAAGTGAGTCCACCGGAGGAGCGAGGAGACAGCTCCTTCCGGCAGGGAAAAGTAAAATTTAAGAACGCCACTTCGGACACCACTGCACTCACGCATACACACTGCGGGTCAGCGTGTACATCATAGCGATCGGTTACGGGGGAGCGAAAAGAAGGGTGGAAATCCCTCGAGGGTAGTCCACCCACGTGGAGGAGACCTATCCCTGAGGACAGCTTTATCCCGGAAAGGTATAGTCGTCGCGTAAAAAGAGAAGAGATTCCCGACATGACGTAGTGGACTTCCCAACAAGATAATCTCCTCCGTTTCGTTACCGAGACACAACGGGAATTTTCCCTACTTTATCCGCGTCTTGATATTGTCCCATTTTATTTCTATCCTTCTCGTTCTTACCGGATCCGATGGTTCCGACACGTTCAAGCAACGCTGATTAAAACAAAGCACATGATTCGCGAGGGGGATCGGCTGACGGCGACAGCGTCATAATTTTCAATTGAGCTTAATGCCGCCGGCACGTTTCAACTTCATCCCGTATTTTCAGCAATCAGCATGAATGATAATGAAGAGGCTGCGAGAATTTGGCTTATTTCGGAGAGATGCAAGCAATCTGTGATCGTTAAGCTAAAAACTGTTTCTCAGAACGTTGAGTCTTTTCGCCAATTCACAGCGACAGGTGCATCATCTCCGTTCATGTCGCATGCGTTCCTCTCCTTCATCTCGGCGATCCCGAGTCGAAATTTTGACTCTACTTTCGGTCTCGACGTTCCATTTAACGTTCTATTTTGATACTTTGAAATCTACACATCAACTATCTCTAATACTATTTAATCTATTAACTTTGCTGAAAGATTCCATCTCATCGCACTCCAAAAACATTAATAGATTTATATTTCTCGATGTGTTCTACGCAGATTTAAAGAAAAAATTTCGGTCATTTTTACGGAAGCTAAGAGCAAATAAAAGTGCGCTAGGTAAAATTTACTCATGCTTACGATTTACGTGACTTTTTGATATTTAGGGTTCTAAAGAGTCAAACATACACTGATACACTTCAAAATGTACGGACGTCAAAAGTTCAGGCCAAAAAAATAAAACTAAAATTTCGACTCGGGATGTTTCATTTAATTCTCGATGTACGCTCGTATCCCCGGCGATATTCCGGATACTCTCCCGACGACGATTAATCGCGGCTCTCCGAACGAATATTAAGCATGCCTTAAATTTCTCGGCAAAGTGGCACGAGGAAGTCCGACGTCGGCGTTTGTCTTAAATCACCGGGACGCCAGGACGGGCCGTAAGGGCGATTATTATGATTCTCGTAAACGGCCAGGCGAATCGCGTGTGATGCCGCGCATAATAGCGTCTTGGAAAATATACGTGCACGCTCGATGAGCTTTATAGACCCTCGTGAGCAACTCGAGCGGCGAACGAGCCTCGAGTAGGTCTAACGGCGGGCGTCGGTAATCGTGCTCCGATGTCGCTTGGCCGAAGATCTCGTTTTTCAACGTCCCCGAGCGATCGTTCGAGTAACGCGCGTGAAAAATACACGCGTCTTTCGCGCATTCGCGGCAGAACTGTTTTGATGCGCGTGCCCGTTCTTTCGTTATAAATAAGCGTTCTTAAAGTGGACCGGCCATCCCTCACGTTCTCGGCGAAGCCGAGAGCCATAGCCCTCCAGCGACTGCACCGATTCCGACGGCATCGCGGATCTTGGAGCGCGGCCAATCCTATACGTCATCTCGAGCGAAGCCAAACGGCGAGGAATGCAGGGGGGAAGCGCGAGAAGAAGGAAGAAGCCCATATATTCGCCAATTTCCCAAAATTTCCCCAGCATATGCAGCATAGACTGTGATTACACTGTGAAAAAAAGGAATTTCGTTGTCGAGATGAAAAGGTGATACACCGAACCAAAATTTGGGATCAATCAAATGTCTGGTAACTGGAACTACAAAATTTAATCGCCGCTATGTGTGTGTTTTGCTTTCTTTATAATACATATACTTGACATAAGTAAAAACACAATAACGCCAAATCGCCAAATATTTTAGTTCTAAATAAAAAAAATTATCTTTTCAGTGTAGAATGCCCCAAAATTCGCCCCAAAATTGGCTACTACGATACCAATTGGGAATCTCACACTTCTACTAGAATCGCACGTTTGAAACTTTACGCCTCTATTCAGAATCTATAATTGAAAGATTGAAAGAAAAGAGGAGAGAGAGAGAGAAAGAGAAAGAGAGAGAAGTGCAATAAAAGCTAGGCTCCTACTTATCGTTTATAATTTGAAATTTATACCATAAAACCGTGGTGTGCAGTGTGTAAAGAAAATATGCTACGTAATGGCAACGGCTGTTCCAAGATTATTTACTGACGCGAAGAACGTCTGGAGAAGGCTGAGTAACGATATGAATTATTTCGAGAGAGTAAAGCTTTCACGTTGGCGAGAGAGAAGAATGTGCGTAGGTAACACGCAATTCTTTCGCAACACGTAGAATCCTCTTCTCTTTCCCCCGTTCCTCCTCCCTTCCTCTCTCTTTCTCTCCTTCTCTCTGCCTTTTTCTCTCTACTTCGTACAAACAATTCACAAGACACGGACGTGTATCGATCTCAAAACGTAATGTTTCCATGAAAGCTTGGCGAAATTACAAGAGAACACGCGTGGCTTCCTTGTGGTGGAAGTCCAGCGGAGGGGTCGATTCCGAGGATGCGATACAACTTGATAGCCTAATATCTATCGCGTAGGTAGACACGAAACGAAGACAGGTGGATGCGCGTAATTGGAGCGGCTCGTATGTCACGAAAGGTGAGTATCGTTCACCTCGCCGGCGCTTATAATGGAGAACCCGCGACGACGTCTTCCCTCTCGTCCCTGTATAAACCGTCCATTTAGCTCAGCCGACCGAGTGGACGATAGCCACTCGCTATGGCGACGGGCTCCTGACGCGAAATAAATCACACGGTATAACGGCCACCGCCATCGATCAGCGTTAATCGCCGAGCGAATCTTAACATATTGTCGTTAGGCGAAATCGCGACCGGTAGAGATACCTTTTCAAATACGTGGATGGATATTTCTCTGTTCGTTACTGCTCTCTCTTCCGAGAACAATCTATTCAGAAGAGCGGAATATATAAAATATCAAAATATTTAATATATTTTTTGAGATAAATTAGATAAATATTTAACATATTCAGAGAGATAAATATTTTAGAAAATATTTATAAAATATTTCCCTTGACTTATTAAATACACAATTCCTGTTTATTTAGTCAGATATATTCGTTGTATTCAGTTGAGAGATGTTAAAAATGTTATAATCATATTATTAATAATAACTTATATTTTCGATATTTCATAATAAAGCTATTATCGATAATAATAGTTTGTTTCTTTGGACGGTAATGATAAATTTACACTTTTTCATATTTTTTCATATTTTTTGATGTGTCACGCGCGCGTGTTTCTATTCCAATTATAAAGCAAAACTCGCGAACGCAAAAGTGACTGCGCGGCATACGATCGAGGTTGAACCTTTAATTAGATAATTTCAACTTGCTACGATGAGTTGGGAATGAATAGTGAGCGCTCGGTGCGTTACTACTCGTAGCAAAAACTGCGACTAACGAATTCGGCGCTATTTTCGATTTGAATAAAGTAGAAAGCGGGACCGCGCAAATTCGTTAACTGCATCAACGAGGCACATTAATTCTAAATCAGAATTCTCGTTCAGTCCGGCGCTAATTAAGAAGCAGGAATGCCTGTGTTAAGTACCGTAAAGGACGCATATTCAGAAGGTAAATAATTTGTATAACTCGCGTCTCTTCCCTCTTGACGCAGCTTGTGCACTTGAACATTTCCTTGTGGCAAGGAAATAAATAATTACGCTCGTCAGGAACCTTTGAAGATTTACAAATGCACATTAATTGCCTTTTTGCACGCAGATGCGTAGTCTGAACTTCTCAAGTGTCTCATTGCACGTAGAACTAATTGGCCAAGGTTATGCAAGAATGATCAAGTCCACGAAATGATTTTCGAGCTTTTGTTTCTCTTTTTACCAGTTGGTAGTCGTATGTCTTTCTAACAAAAATTTTAAAATAAAAAACTTTTAAAATAAAAAAGATCCAAATGGCGTCTAATTAAATAAAAGAGTTTTCATTTCCTATTCATTGCGCCATTTTTTACTAATTACGTTTTTTATCAAATTGTTATTTTTTTATTATTATGAGGTTTTACACTTCATTATAAGATTTAAAAAAAATGTATTTTATATTTAAGTTAAGTTTCTTAATTTATTTCTTTTAAATATAAATTTATTTCAAGTTTATTATAAAGTTTTTGTTTCAAATTTATTTTTATATTTTAGAACTTTCAAAAAATTTTAAGCCTGTCACTGAACTCTCTTAAAGAGAAGAAAATCAATTATGCTTGACTTCTTGAACGATTGCAGATCTCAGTGCTCTATACTTTTTAGATCATATGTCAAATTTTCTCATCATCATTTTTCTCGAAACGTATTCTGTATGAATCGGATCATTTTTGCACAACTACGGCCGATTATAGAATCCTAAAGCGGACTTTGAGCGACCAAATCGATGTAATTACGGGGTCCGGCTACGTACGACGTCACGATCGCGTGAAGCCCGTTATTGGCGAAAACGATGAAAAAGATGGCGGGACTAAAGCCCGAATGGAGTAAATACGTATGTGCGCCTGACGTATTCATCGCCGACAAAACACTGTCTCTAGCTGGCGCGTTAATTAATCCTCCATTGTAGCGCGGCACGTAGCCGGTATTGATTATACCGCGAAACGAGTAATCTACAATTCGCATCGGCCATACGGTCGCGGAGCGATGACGGTGAGTCAATGACAGATTAAACATAGACGTGTGCGTTAGCGTATCTTATTCTTTTAATTTAAATATCATTTTAATATCGTATCTTGTGTAGTTCCGCGCAAAAGCTCGTTCTCAAAAGCGCTTCTCGCTACCGTATTAACTCCGAAAAGTAGAAAAAGAGAAGTTGCACCGCGCGTGATATTTTTTTCAATTTTAATACTCAATATCGAAAATGGATTTGCTCTAAAAAGAAAAAGAGAAAGAACGAAATGTGACATGTTACTTTTGCTTTAAATCTTTCCAAAACGGAACGAAATCTCCTCCGTCTGGATTGCAGTTCGAACAGAAAGCCTCGAATCGTTCGGAATATGAGCGATAACAATAAAAGCTCGCCTATAAAACGCGAGTTACTTTTGAGCACGGTCTAGACCGTCTCACGATCGCGCTTTATTTTCCGTTGACATTTCCCGCTTTCCTCCTTTCCGTCATTCATATCCCTTTCCGGCTATTCCACCGGCGCTAAATTGCGGTTGGTCGTTATTTTATTTACGCGACTAAGTCACGATGAAGTAGAGTTACCTCCATCCCGGACGGGAATGGAAAGGAGGAAATATGAGCTCCTAGTCTGACACTGATGGTTGTGTTCAGCCGAAAACAGCCATGAAGTTACTTCTGTGCGAATTTGTTGCTCGCTGTTCTTGTTATTACGCACATATAGATAGACCGACATAATAGCTTTAATCTTCAATAACGCCAGGGTAACAGTCCCAATTATGAGTCGAATTCCAGTTTCGAGACTTGGTTTATTAATATATCATAAAAGTAGACATATAAAATGAAAATACAGGAGAATAGGAGGTGTGGCTATTAAATAATGAGACTGACGCTGTAAAACATTTTGTTTTGATTTCATACATTTTTACTTATTATCACCTTCAATATACACCCCTCCTCTATCCCTACAACGCTCCATGCGAATCTTCCATTGTTCGAAGCAGTGCTGGAAGTCTTCTTCTGTCAGCTCCTTCAGGACGCGTGCCGCTTTCTCTTTCACAGCTTCAACGGACTCAAATCTTGTTCCTTTTAAGGCAGATTTCACCTTAGGAAACAGATAGAAGTCGCACGGCGCAAGATCTGGCGAATAAGGCGGATGGTCTAACACTGGGATGCTGAACTTGGCTAGAAACCTCTTGACAGACAATGCGGAATGAGCCGGCGCATTGTCTTGGTGGAGAACCCATGACTTGTCCTTCCACAATTCGGGTCGTTTTTTCCTTATTCTTTCACGGAGTTCAGCAAGAACGTGAAGGTAGTAATGTTGATTAATAGTTTGACCTTCCGGAACCCAGTGAAGGTACACAATCCCATGAATATCGAAAAAAACAATCATCATTGCTTTAAATTTTGATTTGCTCATTCGAGCTTTTTTGGCTCTCGGTGAAGAGGGGCTCTTCCAGTGCATGGATTGGCGCTTCGTTTCAGGATCATAAGTAAAAAACCACGATTCGTCACATGAAATTTCACAACAATTCGTTGCTCTACTGTTACACTTAACATTTTTCCGGCGAAACAAAGAAACAACTCTAATGCGAATGAAGGCTACAGCTATACTGATTTGTTTACAGAAGCGAGAGGCACTGCATTCGAAAGAGAAGGCTTCACGATAACAGCTGTGGCTTGCTGGCGTTTGGCGCATGCGCACTTCTTCTGTAGCAGCGTCAGTTTCGTTATTTAATAGCCACACCTCGTACTTTTCCTTAGTTCCTGTATTCCTTAATTCTTTTATAATTATATTCTAAGGCCACATTCGCGAACAGTCTTAATATTTAAGAAGAAGATCTAGGATATCAGTTGCTTCAGCGACTCTTAGATTTATGAAATTGTTAGTAAGTGGGTTGTTCGAAAAGTGCGTAGTCTAAGAGATAGCGCGCATTTGGCCAAATCTTTATCACCGTATCTGAGAGCTGTCCTTTATTAGATTAAATATGTATAAAGTGATCTATCGATTAGTCTTTGTTTGACAATGCGCCAAAGTAAAATAGTAAACTCAGGTTTCATCGAAGGTTATAAATAAGTGCTAAAAATCCTTTAGATTGCAGAATATCACGTCAAAAGGTGCGAGAAACAATAAAACTGTTCAGTTCAGTCTTTGCTGATGTGACGAAACGTAGGACCCATTGCTCGCAGAATTCACTTTAGCGCACTGTCAAACGGAAACCAATCGACAAATCACTCCACGCTGTCAAATTTTTAGTTACAGCAACAAGTACGTTTTCAGCAAACCACGATCAGTGAAGTCCTTCACTGCTGTAAAAACTGCTACAAACAAACAGTAAAAACACAGACGAATCCTGCTTCCTGTATCTTTCAGACGAATCTTAAGTTCCACGATGCTTCCGCGAAAGGAAAGTCTTCCCGAGAGCTTTCGGAAATGCGTGGGAAGATTGCGTCCAATTCGTTCTGAATAATTCCCGAAAGATTCGAGAGCGGCTCACGTCCTATGCGCCATGCGGAAGGATACCTTCCCCGCCAATGTAGTTTTAACCGCGCGTGATTGGCGCGCGCGTTCGTAATTTACATGTGGAAATTGGAGCTATTGATTCAGCAGACCTCGCAGTGCGCACCGGGACCATTAGAACTATCGCGTCGATATTCAGTTACAAACGTCAAGTGTGACTCGAACGGGCGCATCGGCCGACGGAGAGCGACGTAGACGCGGACGATGATGAATCGGCAGAGACTGGCAATGTAGCACGCGGCGAAAGAGCTCCACGGGGATTACAGTCCATCGGAATTTAAAGCCTACTCTCGCGTACGATCCGCATATTCGCGACGGAATTCCGTTTGTAACTTCGCGTACGCCGCGTAATGCGACGAGCGCTCAAGGATTTATCACAGACCGGCATGGGCGCATCCGCAAATGCGATTTCGATTCTTCGAACGTTCAAATAGAATGAAGAATGGCCGCAAAGTGAACTACGGACGATGATTCATAATTCGCGACGGCACTCTCGGCGACGACGGGACTCTGTAATTTCGAACTCGTAACTTTGTCGCGAATCCCGTGATGCGAGGAGGACGTCGAAGTCTATTATTTTCTCACAATTGGGGCTACTTTGGACTTCCGAATCCTCTATTCCCGCGAATCGCGCTCCAAGGCGAGCTTAAAGCGAGACTGCGGCCGATAATCAGTCGTCGTCGGCATGTAACGCGACAACGACTGATTAATAATTAACGCGGGCCGTCGTACTTTTCGTGGAATGCCTACTGTGCGATCGTTACAATGGCAATTAATTAGTAATTGGTACAACTTGTTGCGCCTCACTCGCGAAATGTCTCGCTCGTTGTCTTATTGTATCGCGAGACACCTGTGCTTTACGTAACCTCCTCAGACGAATGAATACGCAGTCTTGCGTAAAACGAGAGCAGAGAGAGAGAGAGAGAGAGAGAGAGAGAGAGAGAGAGAGAGAGAGAGAGGAATCTTCTAGTATCTAACAAAGTTTTAATAAATTATAAGATAAAGATTTCGCTTTTGAAAACGAAATAAGAATGAAATCGGCGCGAAAAGTGCGTCGAAAGCGTCAAGTCGCGAGTCGATAAGCATGCCACTTGAATCCTTTCAAGAATGATCGAGAATAGATTTCACACACACCGGTACGTATCCGTCGACAGAGGCGGGAGACGACGGCCGAGCGAGAACTTCGTCTGTATACTTTGTCCCGTTAGAAAATTTATATGCCGCTTTCGTCCTTTTATTAGCATAAAATCCCCCGGGGATCTCTCGCATCCGCCGGCGAAAAGCCGCGCCCGGGAGACGAAGAATACATCAGTTATGCAGATGGCATAACGTAATAACTCCTAACCGAGTTCTCCTGGCCAGGGACCTCTTCTACTATTGGTCGCGCAGTTTATATTCGTAAGCGACCGGCTCTCTCTCTCTCTCTCTCTCTCACATCTCGTTTTGTTTCGTTATCGCAACGTGTCGATTATGATTCTTTATGGGAAATCGAACGTTCGCGAAATCGCGAACGAGCATTCCGCGAATTCCGAGTGATACTTCGCAATTCGAGAGATCACGTGCTTACTCGGCGACTTAAGGCGTGAGAGATAATTTCGCGCACATTTGTGAAAAAGCGCGTCGAATAGTACGAGTTACGCAAGGGAGATCAAAAGTTGCCCGGCCCTCGCGTTCGTGCATGTCACGCAGCTGCAAGAATATCATTAAATGCGCGATATGATATGAAAGGAGCACGTTGTCATTTTTATTGTCCCGTACACATCGCTCGCACGCATAACGAACATATTTTGCAGTGGAAACAGCGCGAGGCGATAAGAATTCCGGTTGATAAGATAGCACGTGGCGAAAAATAGGTAATTATTGAGAGCGCGAGTGTACGCCACATACTCGGCATCGTATCTGCCTCCACTGTCGTTATTATGAGAGAGCTTTACATTCTTGCGTCGGCATGACAATTATTCTTGACGAGACGTCGTAAGAAAAAATACAAAATTGACAAAAACACTCGTAAGATATTCAGTTGATGTTTCCAGTTTATTTGGGTGCCACAAAACGATTTGCACGCTTTTTATCGAATGAAACGCTTTAAGTTATTGCAACTGGCTGTAGTTACATACACCTGGCTCTTTTGAAGATTGACTAAAACTCGACTCGAGGCCCGACTCTTTCTCGTGAGATATTTAATTTCGCGGCAGACGCGTCCCATTCTACCTCTCTTTCTTGATATCTATGACGTCCGTGACGTCATTCTCGAGAAATCACGTGACAACAGAGAACGCATGGAATTTATCTAAGAGAAAATTTCACCGATGGCGTCCTGACGGAAATGTAACGGCGCACACGGTGCGTCGATACGATCGTTCCTTCTCGAGCAATCGGCCGATATCGTGAAAGTTCAGCTTGTCAAAAAATCCAGGCGAACGTTTACCTATCGGTTAAGTGAAGGGATCGGTTGGCAGCGACATTCGCGCGAAATCGAATAATACGAATTTTATCGCATCAAGTTTGCCAAATGTCGCACGAAAGGAATCAAGGGAGACCGGGTTTAGAAGTTACAGGGGTTAGTTGTCACAAGGCTTATATTTCATGTAATAAATAGAGAAATATATTCTTTTCTATGGTATAAGTTGCTTGCATCATGTTAGTTGGGTGTACGAAATGACAGAAACATCGTATGTGATATTTACAAGTACTTTTTCAGAATTAGACGCGGTGAGTAAACTTTTTTTTATCTCTATTCTCATTGATCCGTTGAATTTCTGATTGCAACCTCTCTTTAATCGTACAAAATGTTATGGATTTAGTTAATTTTTCCAGCATGTAATTACAGCAATATAATTCACGAATATAATCTCTTTTATCCTAAATGATTGTTGGTTAAGTTGACTCAAATTAAGTGGGATTAATTGTCATGCATTGTGCGAGCATGTCACGTAGCTATGACGTGACTTACACAAGAGCATACAAGCATACGTAATGATACATTTCGTTATATAAGTCAGAACAATGAGTCCGCGGAAGGTCCAACAGTTCGAAGTTAATATCACAAAGTTCATAATATTAAAAAATATTGCATTTCTTTTTAATTACTATGTAAAAAGTGTGAGAACCCGACCCGCGCGTCTCCCCTACTTTCGCGTGATTGCACCGTTTAGATTCGCCGGCGTCATTCGATGGACAAGTTATCCGATTCAATTTCCTCAGACGAGAACGACGATTTATACGACGGTCCTTCTCATGGACCAAATGTCAGCGTTCTTCGAGCATATTCCCAGCGCGTAAGTCTCGTTCGCTACCGTCGCACAAAAAGCAGACTGTGAGCACGTGTCTGATCAAACACCGACAGAGTTTGTCGAAGCCGAGTTGACTCTTGCCATTAGAGTAGCTGCTGGCAGTGGGATCATCTGCCAGCGGGATTAATCACGTCCTGTGCAAACACGAGGATCGTCACGGTGTACTATCTGCTTGACGGTCATTATGGAGCGTGAGACGCGCGAATCTCTCTTCCCTCCGTACCATCCGTGCGCGAGGATCGTAAATAGATTTTAAGAAATGGAGCAATTAACTTCTCTGTCGATATAAAGTCGGGGGCACACAGAAAAATATAAAACTCAAGCAGTAAGCAAATTGACCAACCATAATGAACGGTTCTCCTTAGAAGAATAATCAATTGTGATTGATCAATTTTCTTATCATTTAAATTTTACTGCTTCACTGAAAGAAAGAAATTGATTTAACTACATAATTTAAGTAAATACGTTAATAATAATAGTCATCTAATAAATATTTGTTAATCTTTAGATATGTTGTTCTCATTTTACTGATCGCACATTAGCGCGATTTAATGTGTATGAGCCGTACAAATTAAATATTTATCTATTCATTCGCAGCAAACGTGTGAAATTTCATTTCCACATTTTCATAATGACAAAATATACTCGAAGTAAAATACACAAGATAAAACGTATTTAATATACACAGAAAAATACACACACTGCATTCGAGTAAATGTTAGTTTTGTCAAATATTTCATGTACCCGTAAATCTACCAATAGTTCACCAGAAGCGCGAAATTAATTGCTGATCGCAGCGAATCATACGTGACATGACTCTGTATTCAGCGGACTATCATTCGTCGCAAAATTGGCGAATCACTTCCGCGACGATTAATCGAATGACTGCGATCCCGAGTGCGAGTTCTTTGAAAGTCGCCGAAGCGCGCGGTTGCGACATGTTAACCGACAATCGGAAAGGGTTGAACGACGGCATTCTCATCGGTGTCGCGTGAATCCTATTCGAAGATGATATATCGAGAGCCAGAATGTTCTCATGCGTGAAACGAGTCCTATCTGTGCGAAACGAACGCGTCGGAGTTGAACCCGAATCCCTGAACACATCAGTGGAATTTGTAATCTCAAACAAGGCTCAATGCAATTCTTAATTAATTTCTTTGTAATTAACACATGGAAAAGGTCAATATCAGGATACGTTTTATAATGCAGACGTAGACAATTGCATATTTAATTGCATATTTTCCTCTATTCTTTCGCATAGACATGCAAAATTTCATTTCCACGTTTTCATGACGATAAAATGTACTCGAATCAAAATACACACGATAAAGCGTATTTAATATACACAGAAAGATGCATACTGCATTCAATTAAATATCACCTTACTTATGAAAGTTTTTCATAAATTTATATACTCGTAAATCTACCAAAAGTTCAACAAAAGTATCGAGTTTATTCAAAATATAATTCTGGAAAGTTTATCATTTCAATCGAAAATATAAAATTAAAACATAACTTCAGGTTGCTTTTCATACAGAGTTGAACCAACTTTCGCCTCAATAAAGTTTTCTTAATATTCTCATAGAGAATAACTTCTTCGTATATGACGAACTCTTGTAAAATCACTAAAATTTCTAGAGTGAAAATTTCTAGAATTCAAGAGACGAGAGTACATCTTGAAAACAAGGAAAGATTCTTTACTGAAGATGAACTATTACCTAAGAAAAGAAAAGTAAACGGAGTAATCGCTTTTCTGAGCAGTAGAATGGATATTTTTCTGTGTATATTCTCCGTCGTGCTTCTTCCTCTACTCTTTCCTGTCTCTCATCAAAATGTGTTTACACAAAAACGTCGTATACTTTGTAATAACTAAAATACGTTGTTTTGTAATAACTAAAATACGAACATGTAGAAACATAGCCATCTTGCTCTGGTATCAGATTCAGTTGTCCAATAGTAAGCAAAGTAAAGAAGGCCACGTATAAAATATGTATCCTGATTAGTAGCTTCACAGTTTTCGCGAGAGATCTCCGTAGCCCTTCTGCCGGCCCGCCAACTTTTGGCCAGCTTTATGGCCAGCTTTACCTCGTTCGTCCACATACTCTATTTCAATCATTTTATGAGAGAAAATTACATTTATTATCAAAAACAGTATATCGTACATTTCACAAGAAATTTCATTCTAGCTAGCAACACATCGCTTAATTTGATTCAGTCACAATAGAAAATATTAATAGGAAATTTCGAGAGACTCGAGAATTTATACTCTTTATTATTATCAAAACAGTTTTTTCTATTTCTTAACTTAATATTATTTCGATTTTAATAAAACTCGGGAACAAGCATTTATGTACTAAAA
Organism: Odontomachus brunneus; assembly: GCF_010583005.1. NCBI lineage: Eukaryota > Metazoa > Arthropoda > Insecta > Hymenoptera > Formicidae > Odontomachus > Odontomachus brunneus. The sequence continues at coordinate 395,378 of NW_022639461.1, read as the reverse complement.
GGATCATTTCGCGATTTTGTACCCACTAATCCTCTCAAAATAATTACCAAAAAGTGAAAAAAACACGTGAGCAACATACCCCTGAGGTCATATAGTCCCGGTCTCCCCTATGTATCATCTTCCACGTCATCGCGCGACGATGAAATGTACTCGAAATAAAACATACACATGTATTTAATAGTCCTCGTCGCGTTTCTCCGTCACTGCAAACGTATGTTTGCCCAAAAACGCCCGCGGCCTACTTATCATGCTCGATAAGTATCTCTCTCGTCAAGTCCAAGTCTGAATAATATACGAGCACACAGAGTGAAGCGGATAATGTGTGCGGAAATTAATCGACCGGCGAACTGTCCCGCGCGTATTTTTCTTTCTTCTTATTCGTTCACATTTCGTCGCGCTAATGCACTCATAACGTATATTTAACTAATAATAATTAATGACGTAATGCGGGGCTAATATGAATCAGTGTGGGGGGAAGAGGGGAGAGGCGCGAGCAGCGATGCAGGAATGATAGATGCGCCTCCGGTAATCCGGCGGCCGCATTTTGCGTTGCAGAGTGGAGATCGATCGATCGTCACTAAACAACAGAATCGTTAATTGATCCAAATCTCGATTTTTCCTCGCCGCGCAATGACAATTATCGTGCGTAAAATCGAGACCACTCGTCTGAAACAGCGACTCTCCTCAAAAGCGACGATTTTATCCACTGACCTTTCAGTACCCCGATGTACGTACGGGTATAAAGATATTTTTCTTACGCGGCTCCTGCCTTGTACATAAATAAATCGCACTTTCGCGTGAGGATGGGACGCGGCGCAGCGTTTGGCGATTCATTCTCGCAATAAAATTCTCCTTAAATATAATTTATATTTCATGCGCGCAGTGTATATACTCCCCTCCCTCTCCCTCTCCCTCTCTCTCTCTCTCTATCCTTACCTCTCTACTCCGCTCTACTCTTTATAACACGATATCTAAATCGAAAATTTATTATCTATATACACCGTATATATATATATATATATATATACACGTATCTTCCAACATATTCCTAATCGCGTGTTATTTCACTCGTGCAAATATGTAACGTGCGTAATTCAAAGGACTGTTTTTCTCGCTTTCAGTACAGGGGAAAATACTAGTGAAATTCGACACAATGTCAGGTAAATATCTCACGGTGAAATTCCCGTTGAGATCTCGCGTGGAGGTAGCGAGGAGGAGTGCGGGTGTCTTCAACGTCAGAGGGGGAGTGTCGAATACAATTCGACAGCGAGCTGAAAACGCGGTGCAACCTGCCTACCGCTATGAGGATTCGCGAAGGGATGAACCAACGAAGCAATTTACTAAACGTCGAACGAGGCGTTTCTCGATAATGGATAGTCGGCCGGCTGCGAGTTCCTTTGAATTGCCGGACGAACGCGCGCGCGCAAAAATTCGTCTGTCGGGAATTTTTTTTAATAAAAGTCCCTCTATACAGTATAGGCGTACACACGTTGCGTCTCTCACGTTTTATCGAGACCGGTCATAAAACGAAGTATCAGCTCACGTCCCTGTTTCCAGAATCTCGTTATCTTCGTTGTTGTCACGCTCGTAACTGATCCCGCGGCGCGATAGTCCATCGAATGTAACATCTCGCTATTAAATGACGAGAACACTGTATTATCCTCCTGTGACGAAGCGTTCTCCGCCGAAAGATATATATATATGGAGAGAGAGAAAGAGAGAGAGAGAGAGAGAGAGAGCCTCCTTTCCTAATCTGCGCACCGCGTTTATTATCATGGTCGAGCCAACTAAAGGGACGGATGGCGCGCCGGCATACGACGTATTTATAGAAATGCAATTCCCCGAGTACGGTTCGGCAAGTTTTCTAATAAAACCGCCCATCTATACGGTGGCACGTATAATTAGCTGTCGGATCGAATATAGTGGCGAGATCTTGGTATCGCCGGCGGGAGAATTTTCTAATAACGCGCGGAGCACATATGACGAGCGAGACAGGAACGTCGGATTAGATCTACGTCGTGTCGCGAGGAACACTAGTTACAAAGAAAAATGGATCGATCGCGAGAAGAGGATGAGGAACAATGAAAGGAATTAATTATGCGAAAGTAGCGATGAAATGTCGTCACATTGAGAAAAAAGTCTGTAACTACAATCACTTAGAGAAATAATTACTGTAAATTGTGGTTAAGAGAGCCATTTCTTTTTTCTTAAATTCTACTATAATGTTAGTGATAATAATCTTATATGCATGTTACTACTACTATTTTCGTGTTGGAACAACCAAAAATATGATTGGGGTCAGAAATAATAATAATTTTAATTAGATCAACCATTTTTCCTCTCTCAAAATTATATATCACACAGGAGAGAGACAGATCTTGCAAGTAGCGTATCTACACGTTGGTCACGTACTCCGGCCCGACTGTAAACTAATCCCATGGTTCTGATCAGATTAAACCCAATGAGTTATTTGCTTAGTACAAAATGCCCTTGTCAGGTCCCAATTATCATAATCCTTATTATTAATACACCCAGGTAAACATAATTTCATCTTTAGGGGAATCCTCGGAATTTTAAGCTAGGTATATACGGATGAACAATGAATGCAAACTTTCATTTTACGATCAAACAAATGTGTATGCCTCAACGAATCCGAACGAAACGTTGAACAAATTATTTTTCTATTTGAAACTAAAATATCTGATATGTGCAATTTGGTTTTATGTGTTTTTTACTAGTGTCAAGTGCATATATATTATTGACAAGATAATTGACACGTATAATGACAAAGAAATGAAATAGTTTCGTTGCAATCACCAAACATTTGGTCGATTGCATTTTAATCAAACATTTTGATTCGGTGTAGCACACTTTTGCTTCGACAATAACAAAATCCTATTTGTTAATAAAGATCTCATTCGTTCATAATGCGGCTTAAAGGTCAAAGAAAGTTCGTGCGCAAGATGGACGCAAATGTTCGCTGCTCGTCCATTGTTCGCTCGTTCAACGTACGCAGCTTTAGAGGATTTTACTCTTATATATGACGCCCCTCAAGAGAGAATTCTTTTGAAACCAAGAGAAAAATATTTTGAGCACAATATTCTTAAAGTTACAAAAATTTCGCATCTTATCCACACAATCTTCTTCTTAATAGAAATTTCTTTTATTAAAAGGACATATTTAAAGGCGTTTCAAATAAAACATATTCCTCTTAATTTAAAAGGAAAGAGAATAATATTCATCATTCGAAAATGAGAATAATATCCAATAGACTTCCGATTATAATAGTCCATTTCATTAGGAGAGGAATATTTTGTTTAAGGTTTTCTCCTAGAATATGGGATTACAGGAAATAGCACCTTGCAGCTTCAGTTCTTTTTCCTGATTGTCACGCTATATTACATAACAGGACCCGATCACCTTATGCAAACGCGGAAGAACCAACTTCGTTAGTATAATTGAATTTTCTGTTGTCTAAGAAACACAGAAGAAACTCAGTTATAAGAACAGAAAAATTCCTATAAGACACAGTGAAAAAAATAATTGGTCTAACTAAAATTAGTCATTTTTGGTTCCAACTACATTTTCTGGTCTAACACGAAAATTATAGAAGTAACGTGTATAAGGTATAAAGTAAGTATAAGAGATTATTATATCACTAATTTAATTAAACATTAAATTAATAAATTAATCATAATTCATTATTTCTTTACGTGTGTGATTACAATTAAAAGTACTAAACATTTCTTTCTCAATGGAGGTTTCCACTCAGCCGATTGTTCTCAGTTACCTGAACCGAATTTTAATGCAGCTGACTGTTCAAATGAATGTTTCAACAGGAAAAGAGGGTCGCAGGGACAGAGATATTATTTCTCGTCAGCGAGTTTTTCGTCTGGAGCCCATCCAGTTTCATCCAAACTGAAATTTTTTTTCGTGCAGATGACTGATTGGGATCAACCTGAACAGGACTGTGGGACAAATTTCGGAACGGTGTTCGTCGTTTCGACCCGTAGTTTTGATGTAGAAACAGATATGAACGAATCAAGATGTTAACGAGTGATTTTCCACTACTACATATTACGGGACAAACGCGCTAATAATTCGACCTACATCACGCGCTGTTTATCTGCGCTGTTGTCGAAAAGCATGATAATATGCGAACGACGATTGTAGTACGTTCAAATTCATTATTGCGATTTAAATTACACCGGCGGGTTATTCCGCGGAACAAAGCATGGAAATCTACTACAAAACGTTTCAATTTCCAACCGCGATATAAACCGGAGGAATTTAACAGAGTGGTTTCATGACGCGTTATTATCGCCCAGTTGGAAAAAGGGGAATTTTAAATTAATATCGCAAAAATTCAATGTAAAGAAATATAAATTCATGATTACTGTTAGTTATCTTAATTTAAATTCACGTGCATAGTCGTTTTAATTATAATTAAAATCGACTATATCTTATTTAACGAGCAAATCTAGCAGAACCTGTATATTTTGCGATGTCCCCGAAATGTTCTCCATAAAGCCAATGCAGACAAGCGGGATAGTGAAAATTATTCCAGACTGCCCTTTTTGATAAAGGCTAACGACAAGTTTGAGCGATTGACATGCAATTTGCTCGCCTTCTTGGCAGACTTTGTATATCCAGGAAAAGTTTGAGAGCCCCTGTCTTAATCAGTCTGCTAATGCGCCGTGGGAATAGTCGAACTCTGAGTATGAATTCGCCTCCTGAAATGCTAGAATATGCTAAGGCGTCCCTGAAGAGATTAAAAGATATCTCGTCAAGACGAAAGAAACGCGTAACGGCAGTAACATTATAAACGCCTTGAACGAATTAAAACATTACATATTAAGATAGAAAAATTTTCTTCTCAATTTTTTCAAATAAGAAAACATGTATTTTCCTTAAACCTAATTATTGCTTTTCATGAAAGCAATTGTTTATTCTGTTTAAACAGATTTAAGTAAAGATGTCATTAGAGCACCCATCGAGTAGGTATTTACTTTTCAGATATTTGCCTTCTCTCGGTCTAATGATGTCTCATTCATCGGGTAATATCTCTCATTGTAACACGTCGCGAAAACAAATGGCCAAACTGTAGAAGTGTCCACCGTTTTTCTCAACGTTTGATAAATTGCTTCGTCAATTTATTTCGCGATGGATAACCGACCAGCTGGGACACTCCGCTCATTCCTCTTATTTTCGACCAATTTGCATTCTAGTCTGATGTCCTGTCTGATTCATATTTATATCTTGGACGATTTTCCACCGAATATAGTATAATGTACAAGATAGGCCGAGTCACGTCACGATCATTACGCATAAATCGTTAGGAGTAACGAGGACTCGAGGATCGTTAGCAACGTAAAGGAAACCTCGATTCCTTTACCCACTATCAACTCGTATCGTTTTTCCCATGTTTCTTTTTCCCGTTTTTGTTTTCCATCCACTACGCTTTTGCGACTGCGTCGTTGCAATCCCCATGTCTCTAAACCGCCCGCAGGTCACATCGGCCACATCGTTGAACGAATAATACCATTTTATTTGCATCTCATGTACGCGGACGGCCTGCGTCGATAAATGTCAGGTGACATGAAGCGCGCTTGTCGTGAAAAGAAATAGAGAAAAACGTATTTCTTCTAACGCGGCCGATATTTTCGTCAGGCCGGCAAGTCCAACGCTCCAATCTAATTAAGCGCAACTGTTGTTCCCGGCGAACGCGATTATTGGCGTTACATTCATTAAGTCACTCGCTTTAAAAAGTCATTTCACATCGAGCGAGAGAGAGAGAGAAAGATTTTAAGTCTTGAGGTAAAATTCTTTGAAGAATACAATGGTAGGAATAGTATATAATATATAATATATACAATGGTAGGAATAGTATATAATAGAAAATAGTATATATATATATATATATATATATATATATATATATATATATATATAATAGGAATAGTATGTATATAATAGTGATAAATAATGGAAAAGAAATATATAAGAGGCAAAATATTATAACAGATATAACACAATGATATAAAGTTTTAAGTAAAAAAAAATACAGAATTATAATAAAAAAAATTCTAATTAGTGATTAAAGAAAAAGATTAAATTTAAGTACACATTAAATAGGCGATGAAAAACTTAATTAAAAGTATGATGATGTCGAGAACAAGATAAAAAATAAAGATAAAAAAGAGAAATAATTAAAAATAATTAAAAAATAATTATGACTAAATCAAAACAAAAATGTGTATATGTGAAAGAGAGAGGGAAAATGACTTCGCGATATTTGCTTTAGTTTTGTAACTGTTTTTTTTTTTACATTTTCAGACAGGTAAATCAAGATTTGCAGATGGATGTAGATTTCCTGGTATAATTGGCGTGATTAATAAACGCACATAAAACGATTCGCGGATATTGTGCGCACGTAAAAATTTGCTCCTTTTTTCGGTATTCTGTCTCTATAGAAACGCGAGGTTGCGAGCGGGAGGTATATTCCTCCTAAACGCACTCCGCACACGTCCACGACTATCATCGCTCATGCCACGTGGAAAGCGATCGAGCGACAAAGCCGCCCCGAGTCGTCCGTTAAATTGTCGGACTGCAAAACCAGAGGAGAAAAGAAAATGTTCATGTTTTGTTACGTTGCTTCCAGGCACATTACGTGACTCCACCGCGATCGCGTATCTCGTGTTGCGTTGAATGCATCTCGAGGCTGAGAGGAACTTTGCTATTCCGTTGGAATAACCAGCCCGTTAAATCAACAATCAAAGCTGGTAGAAACGGACATTAATTAGGGGAGAGCAATCTTGCGCGCGCGTGCGCGCACGAAAATCGTGAAAACGACAGCGACGCATGGAAGCCGTGCGCGCGTTCTCTTTTTTCCCCGCACAAGTGCGCCTCTTCTCAGAGTCGTCGACGGCCTACTTTCCGTTCGAGAGGATCCATCGATACGTCGCGCATCGGCGACAGCCCCACCTGACCGAGTGTCAATGTCAGCGCGGTGCCCCGAGCTTGACAGCTGCGGGCCCGACGAAAAACAAAGTTGATTTTGGCACACGGCGCGGCGTGGCGCGACGCGGCGTAACGCGTTTTTCGGGTAAAATTAAATTCACCGCGCGACACGAGGGCGGAAGAGCGCGTCGCTGTCGTTGTCGACGTCGCCGTCGTCGTCGTCGGCGGCGCGGCTCGATGACTCTCGCGTGACACATGAGTATGAGGGAGAGAGCGCGATAAGGTGGAAATAGAGCGGCGAAAATAGAACGAAATTAACAAAATCGCCGGCGGGATCCTACGGCGAACGCGTGCGCCCTGCTCGAACGGGACACTTGGTCTGTGGATGATAGTCGTACGAACAATGCGCTGTCTCGGAATTCCATTTGTAATTTTACGCGCCCCGTGTGCGACGCGGAATGCAGCTGGAAAATTCACGGGTATACACGCGCTGCGCCTAGAAATTTGACTCCGCGATCGCACGAGTATCTTCTTACAAACGTCGTGATTTACACGAGGGTCAACAGGTTCGATTTTTTAATTTTAATTTAGACTTTATTGCATATAAATATGAAAATTTGATGCATAATTTAAAAATAGTTTTTATTCACAAGCTTTATCTTTAAAAAATGAGTAACAAAGACACAACTACTAAAAAATAAATACCATCTTTTTAATTAATTTTTTCGCGAAATTTTTGGCAATTACATACACACACATATTTGTATAGCTTTATTATATGTATTTATTTATTATAGGAAGTGACCAATTTTTTAACAATAAGAAAATCAAAAGAAGCTTTTTGTCCGAACTAACGGATTATCCACTGAAACTAATTCTGTCTCATCGGTAAAATGTCCGGTAATTATCTCTTTACAAAGAGATGACCCACTCGTGTATAATAAAACAGGAGTAATCTCGTGTGTAACACACAACGGATTCGCGTAATTATTTAAACAATTTTACTTAATTTGCGCGTATAATAATATACCGGCCGCGATATCTCCGTGGATCGCTGCGTCGCATAATGCAATCGTCGGTAATGCGTTTTACGTTAAAAATAATCGAGTGAATTTTTTTCCTTTCGGCGTGTAGGTCGCGCGCATTTAAGTGATTTACGAAAGCGGGTTGAATGAAAAATGATATTCTCACTATCCCCACATATCACGGGCGCAACATTGCCGTTGATGTAGCGTTGGCCGCTATTTGCGTCCCATCAAATTTCGATTGCAGAACCAGCCATGTTTGCGATCGCGTCGGGGCCGCGCTGTAGGGGAAATAATTCAAAGCAACATGGCGTTCGACGCGACCGGGACAAATTCGCGGGACGCTCCGTCGTTATTGCACCGCGCGCCGCGCATTCTGGATAATTAAATTTAATTAAGATCCCGATCGCTCGGCCAAACGAAATCATTTCCGTTGGACGCGACATCACTACGCCGTCGTGTCCGTCTAAATCTCATCTGAATCCGAAAAGCTCCGCGGAAGATAGTACTAAGATAGGGAGAAACGTTCCAACTAAAATTATAGCTTCAAACATATTTTGTAATTGTTCTAACACGAAAGTGACAATAAAAACATGTGTATAAGATTATTATCATTGAGATTATAATAGAATTTAATAAAAAAAATAATTTTAATTTATAATTATTATTACAATTATATCAGTAATTATTTCTCAATGTGATTATAGTTGCAGATACCAACCATTTTTTCTCAGTGTGAGAGGAAAAATGATCGATATAACTAAAATTATAGTTACTATTAGTCACTAACCATATTTCTGGTAGTAAAGAGACAACAGTAACATGCATATATAGTTATTATCACTAACATCACAGTAGAATTTAATTAAAAAAATAGTTTTCTTTACCATAATTTATAATCATAATTATTCCTTATGCGACTATAGCTGTAGATAAGAAATATTTTTGTTCTCAACATAACGTCATTGTCGTAGCGTCGTCGTCGCCGTCATGCTTGCTCGTTGAGCTGGGTTCGAGTGAATTGTTTCGCTGATGAACCGTGCAAAACGCCAGCGGGTTTTTCGCGAGGACGATTTAACGAGCGCCGGTAGAAAGAGCCAATTCGCTCACAGCGGTCGGTCTGTCAGCGTTTTATTTACACAAATGGTACGTACAGCTTTCTTTTCACTCGCCGGCGGAGAACGAAGGCTCTTTCGAAAACAAGTCTCCTAGTCTCATTACCGTGCGCAGCAGTTTACCGGGCCGGTTGCGCGCGTAACTTCTCCCGTTATGCTCTCAACGGGACCCTCCTGGTGTCAGTTCGGTAACGAGATAAAGGCAAACATTTAGCCAACTTCTTTCCGTTTCTGAATGCCGTCGTTGCGTGTGTCGCTGACAAGAGCGAGCCGCACGGAAATAATCGCTCGCGATAACGCTGCGAGACTGAAACTGCGAAATTTCGTCCCTCGTCATCGGACGCACGATTCTCTCGGGATAATTCTTCAATATAAGATGACCAGATTTCCTAAGTTTAAATCAGGGATACTTCATAAATGTGCGAGGGAAATGGAGCGAGGGTAGAAGGGAGACAGACATCATTGAAAATTTATACACAAACATGAAAAATGTTTAATTTATAGACATATGAAAAAATGACTTAACAACAATGAAAACTTGCTGCACAGAGTAAAAATAGAAACTGCTAAGATTGCTAAGATAAAACATTTGTTACCCTTGTTTAAAATGAAAAAGAAGAAACAGGACAAATCCAGGACAAAGGAGTAAAAAATCGAGTCTGTCTCAAGAAAAACATCTGGTCATCTCATTAAATGCGACGTGCCGTGCACGAATGCCAAGCTACTGTATTTATCAAAGCTTTTTTTAATTTTCTTGAATTTTTTAAAATTTTATTGAGAATGTTTTTCTTTTTTCTTTGTCAGAAAGATTTTAAAAATCCTCTAAACCTAGACAAAGAAAGACAGTTTTGTTGAATCTGGGAAAAATCGGCGTTCCGGATAACGTTCGGAAAAATCCAGGATAAAGGAGTAAAAAATCGAGTCTGTCTCGGGAAAAACATCTGGTCATCTCATTAAATGCGACGTGCCGTGCACGAATGCCAAGCTACTGTATTTATCAAAGCTTTTTTTAATTTTCTTGAATTTTTTAAAATTTTATTGAGAATGTTTTTCTTTTTTCTTTGTCAGAAAGATTTTAAAAATCCTCTAAACCTAGACAAAGAAAGACAGTTTTGTTGAATCTGGGAAAAATCGGCGTTCCGGATAACGTTCGGAAAAATCCAGGATAAAGGAGTAAAAAATCGAGTCTGTCTCGGGAAAAACATCTGGTCATCTCATTAAATGCGACGTGCCGTGCACGAATGCCAAGCTACTGATACGGTGACAGTCGCATTCACGTTTCCTCTCTATTCCGGGATCGTCTTGTGCGCGGAAAATTGCGGAGAGCGGCTGCGAGAACGATATCACGAGGCTAAATCGGCTCACGACGTTCTGTGGAATGGATCTGTGGAGGAGGAGCACGCGAATCTCGCTTTACGATCGCCAACTTTATCCCGTAGCGCTGTTATAGCGTCTCGTGTGCAGCAGGATGATTCTGCTCGCGCGCCTCACTAATTAACGACGTCGTTTCGACGCGTGCTTTTTCATGATGCCTCCGAGAGGACGCTGAATGTTTCGCGGCACGACGCTGAGGAAACGGAACGGCATTCATCCGCGCCTGATGCAGCGCTCGTGTTTTCCTCGTGCGAAACTCGCGAAGAGAAGATTATCGCGAGCCGAGAGTTCCGTCGAGGATAATTTCGCGCGTAACTGGCGACGCGCCTCGGCGCACCTCCGAGCGCGAATTTCATTCGAATCGACGCTATCCGGCAAATATTGCGTGCTCTCGTCGCGTCGCAACGCCGGAAATAGGAGACAAGCGGATTTTGGCGATCAACGTGCGACTCATCTCCTTCCTCGATGAAATTTATTCGTGGTCCTGATTAGGCACTCCAAAACGTCTTTTTTTGAAGAAATTTTACTCGATACTCCATGGCATATGTAATGTGAGTTTTATTATAGGTATTAAATAAAATTTTCCTCAAAAAGATTTTAGAATGCCACCCTAGTAGATTCTCTTCCCTTGTCCCCTGCCCCTCTCCACACACACACATAGATACACAGAAAAATACATACTGCATCCGAGCAAGCGTTACTTTCTTCATGTGTTTCATAAAGTTGTATATCTGTGAATCTATCTACCATAAGTTTATCGCGAGCGTTAAATTTCAAGAGCATTCGAGCATTCAAGATAATACATTCTGAATCCTAGTAAGTTTAGCATTTCAATCAATAATATGAAATTCAAACAATTTACCCTTGCCTGTTACGTAGAATCGGGCCGGCTTGAATACAGTTCTATAATATTCTCGTAAAGAGAATATAACTTCCTCTCTTGAGTACATGATAATGAGCTTTCCAGAAGTTTGTGTGATGAGTATATTTGATGACTATTATCAAGGAAATATTCTTCGCTGAAGATAACCTTTAGTTCAAAGAAGATAGGGAGGTAGACTGAATAATCGCCTCTTTCTCAGCAGTAGAACAATATTTCCCGCTGCGCAATCAGTTACTCGGCAATAGTTACTTGTATAAGATGATGTTGTCGGGTCCTGATTATTAATAAGATCCTAGTAATCCTTGTGATCAATAAAGTTCCGATTGCCATGCTGCGTTGACATAACTGATCAGGAGCCAACATTATCTTGTACAAAGCGGATAGCTGATCAGGGTCAGGACTTTCGTGGGATGAAATTCTAGTCAGGTTCTTCGACGACGAAATCGTTCGCCGTTACTTCCGACCTCGCAAGAAAATTAACCGGGAATTCTTGCCGCCTTGAGAACGCCGCGATCGTTACGGAAACTTCGTTGTTTTAAAGTTTACGCAATAACTGCCACGCAACTTTTAAAACACGGTTTAAAATTACTTATTTACCAAATCACAGATAATTTAAAAGAGAAGAAAGATAAAGATAGATAGAGGGGGAGGGAAGGGAGAAACAGAGAGGGAGGGAGACAGCACACAGCTTTGCCGAGCTGTGCTCTGGTTGTTGCAATTAAGTGTTTCTCGGTGGCTCCCAGTGCTCCAAGATGGAAGGAAAACCGTGTGACGAACATTAATGTAATTGATACGTTGCTCGAAGTAATTAGGGGATTGCATTGAATCGTTTCATGAAACCTCTCTACTTAATTTGCACCAAATATGAAAGTGCACAGCTGAATGTAAATGCATGGACTAATAGCTTGGAATTAGATATCATACGTAGATATATGATATTTTTCAAACGTCCATTCACAATGTGTATGTGTCCTAGTTTCAAAAATAATTCCCTAATTATTCCGGGCAATGTTTTAGATTATTTCAATCCAGGCAACCTGCTCTCTCTCTCTCTCTCTTTCTCTCTCTCTCTCTCTCTTTCTCTTTCTGTCTCTCGTGGAAAAAACGCGGATGATACTTTTTATATCTTATATAACATAAAAATATCGCTGGCAGACTAATTATATCTATTTCTGTGTAAGATACTAAAAATAGCGCGCAGAATCCCGAACAATTTAAAATTGATCTGAAAAGTTCGCCTTGAATTCAACTCGGAAAGAGAGTGCAGGCTGCCTGCGAGAGAGACATTTTTGCAAGGCGTGCTCTCGCATCGCGCTCGCGCGATTCCGTTATCGCATTACTTCGGGAAATGTATCTTAATAAAGAGACAAGCAATAAAGAGACACCGTCCGCTCGGGACGCAATTAAATAGGAATCTGAGGCTCATGCGTAATTATGTTCGACAGAAGAAGGCTATTAGGAATCGTTGTTCTTCCGATCTCTTTTTTTACGAAGAAAGCAATGTTATAACTTAATAATATCCTGCAAGGAAAGTGCCGCGTAAGCCCTTTCATAAGGACCAAAATGCCCAACCGTAGGACTCCGGAGCAAAAGAAAAACGAAAGGAAATGAGGAGCGCCATTATATCTAATGAAGTCTCACCCACGCGCACGGTCGTACATGCCCGTGGCTAATTATCGTGGGTGTCCATGAGATCGGGCGAATGCTGTCTTCGAAGAGGCGAACTCGAGAGGAGAACACCTCGCGCGACGGAAATCCGCGCGCAAACTTCGCGATTAAACGAGCGGGCGAAGGGGTGTTCACAGCAAAATCGCGACACGACGATGCGAGAGCGCGCGATCGCAGGCCGAGGAGTCCGAGAGAGAAAGCGAAAGCCTCTCCTCCTTCTCCTGCCGGTCCGACCAAATAACAAAAAGCGCTCACCGCGAAAACTCGAGGAATCTCGCTCTGTGACAAAGCCTTCCGGTCTCGCACTTGCACCGCACGTACACTCGCTGCGGGAACTCACTGAGGGAAGCACTACTGAAGAGGCACTGCGGGCCGGCTGCGCACCCACGTCAGTTAGCCTCGCGTTTCCTTCCGCATTCTCCGCTTCGCCGGCGGGAGAGAACTCACCGAAGTAATCGCAAGCCGGAAGCGGAAGAAGCCGCTTGACAACGAGCGGACTTGTATCGTACAACGCGGCGGTGCAGCGCGATGCGAATTTGCCCGCAAGAGTTCTTACTGACAAATTCGCGATAGAGGTATGACTTCCGGTGAATCGCGGAAAAGACGCGGGGGTGCACGCGGAAGCGGAGGGTGACGGGGGACGGGGGATGGGGGGTAGGAGCGGGGACGGGGACGACGGTGAACGAGACGTGAACAGCAGCTCAGGGCGACTCAGGTACAGGGGGACAACTAGGACGAAGGTACCACGATACGACACCGAGCACCAGAGGCAGCGACGCGGGGTCGCGTGTGAACCGCGCGAGGTCGCGTGTGCTGTCGGACTGAGAGAGCGCCGGCGAGCTGCCCCCTTGCGAACCCAGGCGAGGAGCAGTGCGTCGTCGTGCTCACCCGCTGCCGCGAGCATGCTCTCTGAGCGTGTGTGTGCGACCATCGCGTCTCGTCCTCCGCGTTTCCCTCTCGGCTGTCACTCTTACGGCCGTCTCTCGTTCGCGTCTTTCGACCGCGAGCGGTGTCTGCTCTCTCCGCAGCTGTTGGCGCATCCAACGGAGCATCGCGTCTCGTCGACCAATCATCAGGGAAATGGCTGGATAAATAGGCAGACAGCTAGAGAGATAGATAGGTGGCTAGATATGGGGCAAGAGAACGGAGACGCAGAGCTCGGTACCAGGATATTAGGTCGTTCGGATTTCAAATCGAAACGCGACAGGAGCGGCGAGGAAGTACGTCAAGGGGAGAGAGAGCGGTTGATGTCTCGAATTACCACGATTAACTCTCGAATCGAAATATCGCGCCGTGCAGGCCCATGTAAGAGCTCTTCAACCGCGAAGTAGATTACCGCACGGAGAAAACTGTTATAGTTTCTGCAACCGCATTCTCTATAGTTTGAGATGAAATTTATATGAAATCACGTTAAGTACATTATGAACTGCATACCTATCTATACAACTTTGACAGTCACGATTCTTATGGTGCGTAATAAAGAATAAGTAATAGTAAAGAATAAGTTCGGCCCCTCACAGATGCACAAACTTAAATCAGAAAAATCAATAACAGCCTACATAAGATCGATTATGGAACACACTGTATCCACAAATGAACCAAGAAATAGAGCATTGAACGGCCCGGAAAATTCACGAATGATTCATTTGAATCCACTTGAGACTATTTGTTGATTTTTCGGAGTATTTAGTGCCCTATTTCTTAATTCATTTGCGGAGTGTGTTTTGCAATCGACATCTTGTGTGAGCTCTTATTGGCTCTTCTGATCTAAGTTTGATGATATTTAATGTTCAATTAGTGTATCCCCTCATATATAGTTGCCCGAACGGAAAGAATATTGCCGTCTCTCTATCGTATCTGTCTATAGTTTGCAGAACGAATGGTTGAGAGATCCACATAAAGAAAAATAGTGCATATAACCAGAAATATTTAGTTGCGAAATATTTAGCAGTATAGTTGCATAATCAAGATAACAAAAAGGAAACCAATATTACTTTCGGAGTACTATAATATTTCTGCAATCTTTTTGTATGCATGAGGGAAAAATGAATGATATTTTATTGGAGCAACCATATTTTACCGAGTGATATCTCCAACGTTTTCTCTGCGCGTAAATACACGTTACTGTAAATTGATTAATGGAGTTTCGCGACTCGCGTACTTGAAAGAACGGCAAAAATGTGCGAGTAAATATCCGGCAAAGATATCCAATTGAATATCTCTTTGGTCTTTTAAGCTAGTTTAAGAGTTTAAGAGTTCAGCAAATTTTATTATGGTGAAGTGCTCGAGTATTTTAGAGATGAGCGCCTTGCCGTTATTGCGCAGCAGCGAAAAGAAGAGGGTAGAGTCCGGACGGAAATTTATCAGTGAAACATTAAATCGTTTTAATGTCAAAAGCGTAACGTAATCACGTCGGACGGGAGCTTGCACTGAGAAAAAAAATGTCTCATATTTTCGACTATAATAAAAAGTAGAAAAATGATCACTACGAATTATGGTCAAGAAAACAATCTTTTTATCGAATTCCATTATAATAATAATAATCTTATATGCATATTACTACTACCATTTTTGTGTTAGAACAGACAGAAGATATAGTTGGGGCCATAAATAAGTGTAATATCAGTTAGATCAACCATTGCTACCTCTCTCTCAATGTGGATAACGCTGCTGTTGGACAGGGCACAGCCGATACTGCGCTCTGAAAGCCCCGCTGCGCTTAAGCGAAATTTCATACTACGATAATATTGAATTATTCGAGCGGTGAGCCTCGCGATCGAGTTACGGCGAGGGAGCAAGCTGCTGTTCGACAAACGGCATCGATGAGACGTTAAATAATTTCGCTCACGTCAGAATACCCAACCGTATCAGAGTCAGAAATTCGGGGAATACGCTGTGTCTTTTGGCCAGGGGCTACACACTTGACGAGTTGAGTCCCAATCGCTACGGTCGAATGATATTTGATAACATGAAAAAATTGAATTACAGTCCGCGGACGGATCCTGGATCAGGACGATGCATTACTCACTGAGATACGAGAGAAGAGAGAAGAAGATAGAGATAAAGATAGATAGATAGATAGATAGAGAGAGAGAGAGAGAGAGAGAGAGAGAGAGAGAGAGAGAGAGAGAGAGAGGGAGAGAGGGATGGAGAGGGAGAGAGAGAAAGAGAGAGAGAGAGAGGGAGAGAGGGATGGAGAGGGAGAGAGAGAGAGAGAGAGAGGGGGGGGGAGAGGGAAAGAGGCAGAGAAAGGCCAACCCTCGGCCAAGCAGTGGAGACGAGTTAGCGCGAGATGTGTTTCTCTCCAGGGAGCCGAGGGTTTCCCACCCACGCCGACGCGTTTTACAACTTCTTCTATGTCGAGATGGAGCAAACTCCGCTTATCCGACGTAGCGTGGAGCAGACATAAAGCGGTATCTCGTCGCGTCCACTCTCTAATCTCAGTGCGAGAACGAGTCTCGTAATAGCGAAGGAGGTCCGTCATTTCGCGACCAAGTCGGCCACGAGAGGGCCAACGAGGAACGGTACCAGCCGGATCGCCATTTCAACCGCGACAGTGAAACGTACATCCAAGTGTGTTATTTTCGAACGCATAAGCGTGCAATTTGACTCGAGCTCTCTTTTCATACGTTTCTTATCGTCTCAAATCACGCCGTTTGATACACATTTAGGAGATCTGTAAATTATAATTTTGTACGTTTAAACGTGCTAAAAGATACGATTTGGAACGGCAAGAAACGTGTGAAAAGCCTAAACAATACACTTGAGATTGCAGTGTGCTAAACCAGCGCGATACGATGATCGCGATAGCTTTCATTAAGCTTGTTGAGCGAATGATGCATAACGTAGAAACGTGAGCAGTAAGCAAATTGAGGAATCACAGTCGATTATTCTCTTTGTAGGCCAAGAACAATCGACTGTCGTCGAATTTTTTACTTTGCTTATTTCTTGGATTTGGACCGCGTCTTCCTTTTGTCCCGACGTTTCGCAAACATTTCAATTTACTCCTTCAGGGCGACCTGAAACTGTCGTCGAATTTGTTTATTGCTTACGTCTTTGCATGTGCCACGGGCCTTACACTGCAAAATTCCTCCGACAAGATTAAATATCGTAACGTGCGCACGCTTCATAATTCATCTCATTCTTCGCATTCTGCCAACGCGTTCCGCAAAGCCCACCGCGAGAATAAATATCTGTCTGAGCGAAACAATTTCCGACCGACCGACCAACCGCGTGCATCCCGACTGACAGTGGCGTCTAGGCTGAACATGTAAACGCCGTTGATCCTTTCGTTCGCGACGTTCGCAGATTTGTTCGCGGTTTATCGCGAAAACGTGTACATACTCTTAGAGAGGAAAGTTGTCCCCAAATTTTGTGACTGAATTTCGAGTGAATTCTCTTCGTCTCGTCCAACGGGAGAATTCCGTTTCTCAATGAAAGATTTCTTTAATTGGACAACACGGAGAGTTTACAAAAAACTTACTCCAAGAAAGAATTACGTATAATCTTCCTGTCCACAAATGTACACTAATAAATAACTACAGCCTGATACGAGAAACAGAAGCGCGATGGTTGATCGGCGATTATGACACATCGTGATAATTCGACAATTAGAACGGAATACATGAAACTGCATATTGATTTCGCGTCCTATTTGCGCGGATTGCCTCTGCGAAACCGAAACCGTTCATATTGATAAATACGTAACTC
Organism: Odontomachus brunneus; assembly: GCF_010583005.1. NCBI lineage: Eukaryota > Metazoa > Arthropoda > Insecta > Hymenoptera > Formicidae > Odontomachus > Odontomachus brunneus. The sequence continues at coordinate 377,643 of NW_022639461.1, read as the reverse complement.
AATCTCATTGAGTTTGTCTCTTTCTCTTATATTTTTATTCATATTGATAAATACGTAATCTCAATCTCTTTCTTTGTCTCTTTCTCTCATATTTTTGTTTTGATCCTGCTACAATTATTTTCTCATTATTTTTAATTAATTTTTATATCTTGTTCTCAACATCATACTTCTAATTAAGTTTTTTATCGCCTATTCAATGTGTGCTTAAATTTTTTTTTATTATTTCGTGTATGAGATTAATTTATTACAGTTTGGAAAACGAAACTTAAGAACAATAATGATCGCAAAGTTGTCGATGCAATTGCGTTTTTTTATTTTATTTGGAAGCAATGACGATCGTCGTTCATCGAAAGAAGATTCACTTTTATGAGATTAAGGGACTCGAATCGCCGTGGCAAGACGATGAATTATAGTCCGCGCGCTATTTAACCACGCACGAATTGGCGGCGAGTGCAAACTTGACTTTAATGTAAGCAGAACGTGTCGAAGACAGACAGAGACAGAGAGAGAGAGAGAGAGAGAGAGAGAGAGAAATATCCGGAGGACGCGATACACGTAAACCAGAATTTCTCTATTTCGCCGGTATGCTTCGATGCGCATGCAAACTAGAGACGGCTTAATTCGAGGAGGAGACGAGCTCGCGAATGATCGGGAGCGAGAAATCGGCAAAGTGCACTCGGAGCGTTCTCTCGACAAGTACACCAATTCCCGAGCTCGAGCGCAATCGACAATATTTCGCGGAATTTACAGCGGCTTGTCTACCGAGTCGATGAGAGAAAAATTCTCCAGGAATTTCCCGACTTTCACGGATAAGAAAGTTCCCAGGAAGTTCCACGTTTCCGCGCGATTTTTCAGAATACAGGCATCCTTCGTATCGTAATCGTTAATCGATAATTCAACACGAGTAGCTATTTCGTTAATAGTGAATACCTGTCCTAATTGTCGCGTCTTATCGACACCATCTCGAAGTTTCCGCGTTCCTCAAATGAAAGAACCATTCGATCAGACGAATTCGCTTTCCTCGAGCGGCGCGATCTTGCCGGCTTTTCGGATCGCGTAGTAATATAATCTTCGCGGGGAGCGAAGATTGGGTGTCGGCCAGAAGTAATTCGATAGTCGCACAGCTTTATGCACGATTGGTGGCGAAGTTTTTGGCACCACCTGACAACAAATACACCTGTGCGTATCCCGCCCTCACGGATGAGAGCAGCGGCGATCGATTCGGCAACGACGCTACATACGTACGTACGTCAGCGCGCTTGGCATGCAGGAAATTCCGGTGACGCTGATTATTAATCACTGATGTGGAATAATTTTGAGCATTGCCAATTTATGCGAGTTTCGGGTGATTACGAGTGCAGGCTTTGTATGGCGAGATGCGCGACATCGCTGGATGACGTTATGTGCAGATATTAACGATGGCGCCGGTGACGCAAATGAAATAATCCATTTCTGTATCTTAGCTCAACATCTCTCACATAAACCGACGTCACAGAGCGCAAGAGCTGCCCGCGGGCAGAACGGGGGGCGTCACGTGTGTTGTGCGTGATTACACGTATTTTTTTACCTCTTTTACCGATATGTGAAAACACAGCATTGTGCAAGATGATAAACTGTGATATTACGTTACCCGAAGCGATTCGCTTCATTATCCAGTGTACATTTCAATTATCACATTATTATTTGTTTATTGTTTTAAACGGAGTAGACAGAACGCAAAGAGAATGTTTCTTTTCATATAAACTCTTGTCAATGTTACCATGTGTTTCTGGGAGTGTGCAGGGATAGACCATCAAAAAGGTCTGTCTCGTTAAGAAACGTAGTAAATTACGCTACATACTGAACAAACCAGACAAAATCGTTCGGCTACTCTCATGAGATGTCATGTACACGTTAAATATCAACGATTCTATATCTCGGTAACAGAGCCTCTGTATCGCACCGTTACTATTGCATCAGTCCAGAAATCAGAGCGGTACTCAGAATCACGCATCAATAAATAATAACTCAACAATAAATCAAGGGGGAAGGAAAGGGAGCGAGAGAATGGAGCTTTCCCTGCATTTTCCCCGCGCTAAATTCAACGCAATTCCTGCGGGGGTCATATGAAACCGCATTTTATCGCGACTTTTAATTCGCGCGTCGTGATAGTCTCCTTCGATTTAACAGCACTTTGCGTCCGTGTGCGAAATTTATGCCGTGCAACGTGAACGATAAATTTGCGAGGCAGAGCGCCGCGCTGGGATAACGCTGAGTATCTTGTAAACCTCCCGAGCATTACGTAACGAATGCCATGCAACGCATAATGAGCGTGCGCGTGCGCGCATTTCTCGTCCTCTTTTGTCTTAATCCTTTAAATGAACCGTTTGAACGCGCAACTCGCCGGCTAATTCGCGAAAAGTGTTCACGTTAATCAGCACGAAGCCTGATTGAACAAATCCCTCAAGTGGGTGCCGCAAATTCGCCAACTATGATGGGTTTCCCCAAGAGGGACGGACTAATCGGAACAACGAATCGACGAAAACGCATTCGAGGGAGATTTACGCTGTAAATCAGCACAAATTTCCTCGTAGTTTTATTTGCTTTGCGTTGCACGTGCAACTAACACGCATGAAGTTTTTACTGGGGTCTTCCCCGAATGGGAACAAAATCATCTCGAGACAAAACAGGAAGTTTTTGATCCGCGATAATCCCTCGTAAACAGCGGAGCGAATTGCTGCGCGATCATGAGACTCGGAATACGACTTAAAATCTCCCTTTACGAGTTTACATGTTCGAGTCGGTATTGGATAAAACTTATTTAGGAAAATGTTTGTTTGCAAATCGAAAATTCCGCTTTGAATATATTAATTCTACTCATCGTTTATATATTGTTGATGTAGAAACAACGGTGAATTAAAAAATTTCCGCAAATTCCAAATCGTCTCGAGAAAGAGGGTTTGAAGCAATACATTTCTCTTCCCAAATGAAGGTAACAGCGGCTTGTTTATCGCGTAAACTTATTAGTGCGTGAGGGTATGTCACCTGTAATGCGCGAATCTGTAGCGTGGGATCTATTTTATCGACCTTTCGTCGGGAGAAAAATTGCAATTGGTAACGGTGATATCGATCCACTCGTTAGATACAACACACGAGAGAGCGAGCTGCGTGAATCCAGCCAGCATCGCGAGAGATGGCGGTACTATTGGACGTTTTATCAGCAGATGTACACGGTTTACCGACGGTTTGCAGGTGCGACAATTTTCCCAATTGATTGCCCGACCGCTCGGTACAATCGTGTAATTACTGTGACGTCCAAGAGACGTTTAAAAAAAGTAAGACGTCTGTAAGACATACATGTTGTGTGGATGAGAACGAGTCAAGCAATCATAGGCAAAATATAATTGAAACAAATGTTTTTTTATATTTCAAAAACTTTGAAAAAGGGAGGACGCAAGATTCTGTGACGATTATAATCATGCTACACGTACAACGATTTTTCCACTGAATTTTCGACTTGAATTTGTTTCTTTTTCGTTCCACAACACGATCTGATTTAATAAATGTATGTCTGCTAAAATTTAATCACTGTACGATATGCTTGAAAAACTTGTTAGATGACTTGCAATTTTCAATAGGATTCGGAGCAGAATTCTATTCGTAAGAGAAAATTTAAAAAAGACCCAAACTACACATCTACAAATCCTTAGACATTTTTGCATTATAATGTAGATGTATAACAATATAAAAATGTTTCTGTATAAAAATGTCTTGATATATAAAATGTGTCGAATCGCAAATTTACACTTGGACAGACACTATTTGTGGATCTCTGTCGTAAAACTAATTAGGCCGGCTAAATTGTGATGGGAATTCAAATTCCTTAGTCCAAAATATATTAAATAACATCCAAAATGTCCAAAACTCTCTCCCTTGATTGCTGAATAGTACAGTCGGGGACTGAAAGATTGTCCGCAATTTTTGGAATGAGTTTGTGAACTAATCCTTCTTGTCCAACGAGAGCATTCTCTTTCCCTTGGAAAACGAATTCTGTTCACTCTGAAGATCTAACTGCTTGTAAATTTCATTCTGAGCGAATTATCATCTGTAATCGTCAATTTCCCTGTAAATACTCTTAGCAGGTATGTGTTCCTAGAATTACCTATCTATCCATTCAACTATTCATTTACCTATCTATCTACCTGCTTATTGTACATGAACAAAACTACAAATAGAATTCCAACCCGAATCCTGCCGCGGATTATAGGTCACCTCAAGCGGACTTTGAAAGGCTCATCGTCAAAGCGTGTCCGCGCTGTGCATCTCGGGACGTAACAGCCGAGTTTGCGCCATGTAACGTCAATTAAAACATCGTCGGCGCAGTTTCAAAGGAATTTAAATTGCTTGGTCGGACCGTCTCGAACACGGGCCGGCGCGCGATTTTATTTTTAACGTTGTCTCTCTCTCTCTTTCTCTCTCTCTCCTCTCCCCCCCTCTCTCTCTCCTCTCCCCCCCCTCTCTCTCTCTCTCCAGGCCGCGTTTTGGCCGAAGACACTTCCTATTTGTCCGTGTGCAAAGGCTCACCGTGACGGTCTCACCTGGCCGTGCGTCTCGGCTCGTTTCGCACAAGGCAATACCTCGCGTCCCCGAGATGCAGCGCGGCCCAAATTCCCGCCGCTAATTTATCTCGCAATACTCACCGTAATTCGTGGCCGACCACGGTCCATCCCCTGCGGCGCCTCCTGTCTTTCCGGCGCAGTGCTTCCGCCACGCTGAGCCTCTCCATCGCGCGCGCGGGATCTTCTCCTTTCTCGGCTCAAAATTCGTCGTGCACTTCGCTCTGGGCGACGACGACGACGCGATCGTCGTTTCGCGGCGCAACGACGCGCGAAGCCGCGTTAAAAATGACGCGCGAAGCCGCGTGCCGCCTCATCTAAAATTGTAGCAACGCGTCGATTATCTCGAGATTTCTCCAACGAAGGCTCCACGACAAGGAGCACCAGGTGGAGACTCTGGTGGAGACGTAACGAAAACGCCGGGACTATTTTATTATTATATCGTCGCGAAATCACGAGTGTGTGTTACCGCGCGCTTCACAATTGCGATGTCTTCTCGCAGATACCTGGCAAAATTATTTTGCGTTCGCATCGGCGACTTGCACGACGGTTCTCCTCGAAAATTACGCGTCCGGCCCGTCTATCTAATTGACACGCGCACTCGGGAGAGACTCGGGGGATTGGCTTATTCACAATCGCGCATTATGTAATTGTACACGCGTTGCCGGTACTTCCGATTGTCGCGCCGTAATACAGTTAATTGGCCGAGACAAACGTCTCTTTTTCTCTCGTTGCGCAAGAACGAATCGAGAGTGATCGTCAGTTATAGCACGCGGCGCAGCACGCCAGTCGACACGGGGACCGCGCGAACGAAAAACGGGAATGTTTCCCTTGGTCGGAAGCAGCACGTCGTACACACGAGTTCGTAGCACTGTATGTCTCTCCGACTGACGAGAAGCCGCGAGGCTGCTTCGCGTCGCGAATCTCACAGAGATCGGAATCGAATATTTCTCTTGAGGTGTCGAGGACTACTTGAGCGTATCCTCAGACGATGCTCATTGATCGTCAATTGATCCAAAGGGGTCGGTGTAATTAAGCGGGCGATCGCGGGACGGGATGGATGAGGTAAGCATCTGGACATCGCGACGCGCCGCACACGACTGAATGTCGTGTATTGTATTTATAGAGCGACTCGGATTATTTCGAACGCCGCGTCGCGCTTTTCTCACGTATACGTAGTTCGTTCGAATCTCGAGTACGAGGCACGTCGTCGCGATCACTTCTTTCCCTCTTCCTTTTCCTTTGACTTTTTTTCCCTCCTCTTCCTCTTCTGTGCCGTCTAATATTCGCCGAGGCGCGCGTGGCGCAAATGCGTGTTCGCCGCATTAATCTAATTTCGTTCCGCCTTTCCTAATTCCATCCCTTCCATCTCGCTCCCGTTCCTTCTGCCGTCGCTGTCAACCGCGGTGCTCCACTTTTTCGCACGTCCGCTTGCACGATCGCGGATTAATTGCGAACGCGTCGCTATCAATCGAGCCTCGTTCGCGCGCGCTTTAATCGTGACACGAACGATGACAGCCCCCACGCAATGAAATCAAATGACATTTCATGTTTCAAAAAAAGCTACAAATCTCGAGATTTCGACCGATTTCCGATGCTCTTTTTTTCATGAAAGCTAAAATGTTATTTAAAGAACAACTTTGTCGAGTCAGATTTTTGTGCTCCGCCTAGGCCTGATATTGAAATTAAACATTCAAACCCTGGTTATTAGCTTGAAGAAAGCTACACAAGGTCTTAATAAATCTTAACTTGACAGAGTACTTAATTTTGAAATAGTACCTAATTTCAGTAAAATAAGAACTTACTGAATTAAGTAAAATTATATTATTGCTATTATGTCATCAATTTTTTTTTATTAATTTTTGTTCTTGAAATAAATTCTGAACTTTCGCATCTATCAAAATTGTTCGACTAAAGAAACTTTCTAAATCCAAATTCTTTATGTCAGATTTAAAAAAAGGAAAGATAAAAGATCTAGTTTGACAAAATTGTTCCGAATTTCATATGCTTTTATTAAAAAAAAAAACAAGCATTGAAAAATCGATCCAAATCTCGAGACTACGGCCTTTTGCGAGACGTGACATTACTGTGTCGCGCCGCTAATAAAGACTTGATTTTATTCGACATAAAGAGCATTTTACTTAAATTGCAGTAGCTTTAATTTGCTACCGCAATTTAATACTTTACATAAATTAACGTACTACCAGTGCTTTAGGAATTTAACTTCAATATTTCATAATTAATTGGGCGTGAGACTGCACGTCATACAATCGCCAGTCACATGAATTTTGTGGAAGAGGAGCTTCCCCTGTGGACGTTCGATTCGACATCATGGAGGGAAAATCTGACTACGCAACGCGCGAAGAGCGTTTTCTTCGCTCTTCACGCTCTTCTCGCGTTCAGCTTCTGGCTTTGCGATCGGGCGCGAGTTGCCAAATCGTGGAGATACCTTTTAAATCACACGGACGACATTTCGGTTTTACCAGAGAGCACGTGACGTGCGCTACACGCATCTGGCGCGTCGTGGAAATAACTGGTGAAGTTGTGACAAATATTAAAACTAACAAGACGCTGGGGGCGCTCCAGGCGATTCGCAATCTGCGACGGAATTTGAAGCAGAATTCTATCCGCAAGAGTCAGAATTAGGTATACCATATTTTATACGCGTATACGTAAACAGGATGTCCAATAAAGAGGTGAATAAAAAACAACGTTGTGAAAGAGCCAAAATTTGGTCAAAAGAGAAATGTATGAAATCGGATTATCTTTATATTTTTTGGCTCGCTGAACTCGAATATAAAGTTTAAAATTGTCCAAATCCTGAGGAACTTTATGAAAATGCAGTTTTCTTTTTAACAAAAAAACTTTTTCTTCAGTAAATACTTTTTAATGAACGATTAACAATTGAAGATTAACAAGTAAAAATAAGTCTTTTTTATCCATAATTGTTTATTTTTTTTATTGATTTCATTAATCTTTTATTGATTTTTTTTTATTTAACGAATGATTCTTGATTACCTGACCTATTCTCGCAGCTCCGTGAATATTATAGTGCAAGGGAGATAACGTACAATGTGTGTGTGAAGAGAGCAGCGTTCATATGCGGAGCTAGCTGCTAGCTAATAGCATATTCATATCGTTATTCGTAATATAATATAAATCACTTTTACATTGCAAAAAAATAACTTTTGAATTTCCTGAGGGTACGTGACAGAAAAAGAGAAATTGGTTTTGGTTGGTAAGAACTGCAAAAGATAGAATATTCTTGTTTGAGGAATACCTTTATTCTTGACATTTTAAAAATAAGATTAATATTAAAATGAGATTATATAGCGCTAAACAAACATAAATTAATCTTTAATCAAGAGGAATATAGTCAAGTTAATACAATCATTTTCTCGTATATAACCAACTATATTGATATTCTTTTTTATATATGAAAAAATGATTATATCAACTTGACTATATTCGTCTTGATTAAAGACTGATTTATCTTCGTTCAACGTGCTATACGCAATCTCATTTTAATGTCAATCTTATTTCTAAAATGTCAACAATAAAGATATTCTCTAAACAAGTATATTCTTTTTTTTCCGTAAGCGAATACATGTCGAGTAATCAAGAATTATCTATTAAACTCACAAAAATATCAATAGAAGAAAGTTTGAAATGCAGGATGGAACATTGTCAAAGTTCTCGAGCCTTGATTATCTCTCTCAGATCGCCTCGAAACGACACGGAGAGTCGAACGAGACGCAAGGTCGTCGGTTATTTATTATAATCGGGGACTCTCGCGCAACCGACTCGCTGCTTCCATATAAATCGTGGGTGTCGGCCGGCCAATTATAATGCCCGTATTTTGGGAATCCGTATATTGCGCACGCGGTGTGGCCAACTTCGACGTTGTATCGCGACGCGACATGACACTACGCCACATCGCGGCATTTTTCTCGCGACGGCACGGATTTGGCAGTAGCGGACGGAGCGTCTATTGCAGAATGAACACGTGAATCACAAGCTGTTATAAACGACGTTACGGCGTCCTCTGGGATAATCGCCAGATTTTTTTCAGTAACGAAAGAGACCGCGCCGAGAGCTGCGCGGACAAAGATATCGTCCGTGATATCATTTTATTCGGCCCCTCGACCGGTAAGAATAAATCCGACCTCAGCGCGAACTCGCGGGACGAACGAAAAGCACAACCGACTTGAATTTAATTATTACAGTAACGCAGACCTATACCGAGTAATATCGGTATGCCGGGGGTGGCAATAAATAAACGCGACCCGGAAGAAAAAAAAACGCGAGAGAGAAAAAGAAAGAGAGACAGAAAGAGACGATGACGACAAACGAAGCTCGCTCTGTGCTTGAACGGGATTCCCTGCGAAAATTACATGGGATATAGAATTTTGCAAGACGCTACGACATCGCATCGTCCCGCTACGTAGTCGTACGCCCGAGTCATTCGTCTTCATCACCGTAAATATAATTTTATCGTGCTGACACGCTGTTGCACACATAAATGCACGCGGGAGTGATATTCCCCATTAACGTCGAATGCGCTATCAAGTGCAGCTCGCTCTTCGCGATAGAAAGTAATGAGAATACAATAATAAGCGATCTCGGCAGGCGATTGCTTCGCGATTTCCGCGCAAGTCTCGTTATCTAGCTCGAGCGTTCCGTTCTCCGCGATACTTCACTCGTATAAGCCCGAACCAACGTGTTGGAAAATCCACCAATGGGACGAGGAGAAGAGAAGCGGGGAAGTATTCTCGTTTCGCGAATTAATCGGCGATGCGCGGCACTAGAAACCCGACGTCGCAAGCCGAAATTCCCGAATGAGCCTCGACGATGTATCCAGGCCGCAGCCTTGATCACGAAGAGGTAGCGATATTTCGTAAGAAATCGTCACGAGACACGACGACTCGGTCTGAGACTTCTTTGTCGTGAGACGACTAATACACAGGGTGTCTGACAATTATCGACACACTCGTTATGCGCCGGCGGAACTAAACACAAAGTTTCTCTCTGTCATTTCGTAGACAACCAGTTGAAATTTTGAGTTATCAATTGAAGAAGATTGGCGAACGATCACGTGCGACACGGTAAATGAGCTGGGATGACAACCTCTGCCACCGTGTACAATAGGTCAAATTAATCAAAAACGTCCTCTACCAATTTGCAAATGACCACGTGTAGTTTTAGTTATTAATTAAAAAAGATCATCGCGCACATGACCATGCGTCAATTTTCTTTTATTAAAAATCCATGTGATAATTTGCAAAATAATAGAGGACTTTTTTCAATTCAGTTTGAGCTAGTGTACAAGCACACAACGGCAGATATCGCCATCACAACTCATCTATCGTGCGTGATCCTTCATCAATCCTATTCAATTAATAACTGAAAATTTTACGTGATTGTTCGCGAAACGGTAGAGCAATTTAGTGTTCAGTTTGACGAGTTCTACTTGCGCACGATGGGCGTGTTGATAGTTATCAAACACCCTGTATGTGCGAAAGATTGACCCCGTTCCGAAATAATAGTAATATCGGCGCACGACGTACGGCTGTCCTTCCACGGGGGACTTATAGATTCGCGCACGTTCATTAATAAAACGATCGGAAGTGATTTGTAGAACGGTGAATGTTACTTTCCACGATCTATACAGCACTAATTTGATAGATTGCGACATTTTCCAGCGAGCGAATTTTATTTATGAGAAAAAACAGGGAAGAGAAAGAGCTCGGGGAATCCCGGTGAGTACTACGCGCGTCCATGTGGAAGACGGTGTAGTTGATGAAAATAAAGGCAAAAATAATTAATCGATACGTCGACCCTTTGCCGCGAGATCTTGCCGCGACGAAGGGCAGTCTCGCGCGAAGGGAAGCGACCACGGTGGAGCCGGCTGTATAGAAAGGATAACCGGGATACCAAAGAAGTGTGTCGATCTCCTGCCGTTTCATCGAGCAGCAAATAGGAAGATCCGCTTACCACTCCTCCTCAAATTGTTTGCATAATAAGAACGAAAAAAAAAGCGAATCTATTTCGAGGATACGGTTGCAAATAAACCGACGCGAATAACGCCGACAGGATTTGCAGACGCGTGTTTGTCTTCAATCGAACACAATAGACGTGTAGCTGAATGCAGTGTGCGATAATGAGTGATTGAGTGATCATGAAACACGTGTGCTTATTGTCAACAACAATTGTACACGCGCGGGAGCCGAACTGTTACATCGGCTACCGGTAAAGACGCGGCCAACGCGATGCTGCCATCCATGAACGCTCGGCGAGTTCGTGGCCGAGTGTATTATCGTCTGCGGCAAATCTGGCGATTCTGAATGCGCTAACCGGGTTTTCGCGCGCGGTACACTCGGCTGCGTCTTATCGAATATTCGTCAAATCGCGGAGAGTGATTAAAAAGACGCTTCCACCCGATATAAATATCACCCAATGCGGAACGGAATCGTATTTCTCTGAACAGCATTGTAAGAAACATATTTCCCGGTAAAAACTGCGCTTGGCTGTGAACCAGCACAAATAACATCAACAAGGAAAAGAATTCCACGAAATTTTCGGTACTCGAGTCGTAACAGATTTCGCTTGTTAGAGTCACATATATATGATTACCAAAAATAGTATAATCTTATCCTTAGCAGATCAGTGTGAATTGTTACTCACGTAACGTATCGGCGAGGAAGAAGCAATACAAGGTAGACTGTACTCACCTGAAACATAAAATGCAAAAATTTATTAGATTTATCAATCTTTTCTTTTTCTAACATGTTTATTAAATTTATTTTTATTCACTCAAATAAATATAATCTTCTTAATGGAATCAATTTCTTTTAAAAGAAAAAAGAAAAGATTCTAACACTAAAAAAAACAAGAATTCTGCTTTGAAGTTTTTAGTATTTCCTGCAATTTTATATTCTAAGTGAAAACTTTTACCGAGAGAGTATTCTTCTCCTAATAAAGTGAATGAGATTAATTAAAAATCTGCTAGATATTTTTTTGACTTCTTCTCCCCCTGAATCTAGAGGAATATTTTTACTTGAAGTAAAATGCTCTCTAGTTAAAAGAGATTTCTATAAAGAACAAAACTTGATTTGCAGATGAAAGACGAAATTTTTACGAACAATGCACTTGAAATATTTTCCTCTTGAAATTTTTACGAAATTTTTACGAATAATGCACTTGAAATATTTTCCTCTTGATTTTAGAAGAATTCTCTTAAGACTATATATATAAGAAGATTCCGCTGAAGCTAAGATTATATTTGTTCGAATAAAATTGATTGTTTAACCAGAGAATTAATCATCTTAATTTATTTAATTCAAAGATAGATTTCATTGAATAGAGTCATAAGGCAGTATTCATAGTCAGGTCTTATAATTAAGATCGTTTTGAGTTCATCCGCGGATGCTGTACGGATAATTTTGTCGGCTAAGAAGCATCTCTGAAGATGCTTGAACTTAAGACGATCTCAAACGTAAGATTGGTCTATGAATATCAGCCGTGGAGAGACTTCTACAGTACGCAACCCAATTCTAAAGAAAACCTTCGTGTAGGTGAAAAATTTGATGTACGGAGTTCCGACAGAAAAATGCATAAAGAAAATCAAGTTAAATATAATCAACTTGAAATCGTACGGCTTATATTTTTAATGGGGAACCTTGTCGTTAAATATGGAACACGCTATCTGCGCGGAACAACAAGATTTTTTGTGTTCCCCGTAGAAATAGACAAGCGCGACATAGGCGCCGTAGAGATTTAATGGTGGTGTAAGCAGCCGGCGCGAAAAAGAAAAATAAGACGATGGCCGCAGTGGCGACGGAGCGCGCGCATAGCATTAGGATGCAAATGAAAGTGGGAATAAAGTGGAGTGGTGCGGCAAGAGAAGGACGAGAAAGAGACGAGCTAGCCGTTGTTTGCTCAAGAGAGAGAGAGAGAAAGCGAGATAGATAGATAGAGAGAAGCATTTAATTTAGTCCTAGGACATTTACCTTCTAAGAACTGTTATGAAGTGTGAAGTTATGTAATGTGAAGTTACATAAAACACAATATGAGAGTCATATATACAAGAAATAATATTTTTGATACGGTATTTCTGATACGGTTTCGCAAATTTAAATTAATATATTCAGCACACTTTGAGGAGATTAATTATTAAATTAATTAATTGTTTATACTTATCAGTGAGTCGAAATATTTTCTTTTTAATTATGTACATACATAACATATATATAGCATATATACATAGCATATATATATAGCGCAAGGAGGGAAGGGGAGGGGAGAGAAAAAGAGACTGTGGGAGACTGAGGGAATCTGAGAAAAACAAATAGAGAGAGAGAGAGAGAGAGAGAGAGAGAGAGAGAGAGAGAGAGAGAAAGAGAAAGAGAAAGAGAGAGAGACTTACTGTAGTTCTACTCTACCATTTCGCCTCTAGAAACGAGATCTAGTCATTCCTAATAGGATAGACAAATACAACGAATGTTCAGTCCGAATTGCTCGGCTTCGTACTCTACCGCGAACCGACGGCGAGCACCGATGAATTGTGCTTCGGCAAACAGAGTGTTGCGATTTCCTTCGGCAAGAAAGTCGAACACCGCTCCGCGCACAATTTGTTCTATCACACGTAATACACGATTTGCCAACGGCAAATACATTTCATTGGGCGGTCGGGAGATGCCGAGATGCACTTTACGATTCTCCAAGCGCGCCAGTGTTGTGTTATAAGTATTTGCAAGAGGTTGCAATAGATCTATCTCTTCACGAGATCTCTCCGTTCTCACTGTGACATGATATCACTTCTCTTCTCCCGCGACAATAGATCGCGAATTTTATGTTTTATGCATAAAAAACTCGTCGACTACATCGTATAGCATGATAAACTCAAAATCTTCAACTTTAAAAACTAGAACAGAAATTTCCTCAGCAAGTCACAACATCGAAATCCGAGTGCCGAGACAATATTCTCAAATGCAATTTTCCCGAAGTACGCATGTTTCGAGCAAGGACTATTGTCTCGAAAAGAGTGCACACAGGTGTATAAATATCTATCCATTTGAATATATTCTCTGAATAGACACCGATGCACTGAACTTTGTGTACGAGACAATTGTAATCCTTCAGCACGGAAAGAAAGTTTAGTTGAATGAATCAATTTCTGGCGAAACATGAACGATTCAGAAATTCCGGTTGAAGTTACCAGAATCCAGTCTAAAGCATCAAAATTTCTGGTTAATTAAAACAGACAATTCCGATAGTTTCGTTCATACTTTCAACAAAATTTTTTCTTTTTCCGTTAGTAAAATTGCATTTCGAGAGAATGTCTTGGTGTATATTCGCTGTTGCAACTCTCCAGGAAACCGTTCCATTTTTCAAATTTCGATGTATTGTTTTCGATTTACGAATGAATGATACGCGACGAAATTCGGAACGGTGTACAGTTCGCGAGTGGAGAAATTGGAATGATACGCGACGAGCGAGCTGCGGGAGGTTATCTCGTTATACAGCTTTTGATCAGCCGAACAGTCCGCGAATGAAAGGCAAACAACGTGATTTTCTAGCCCACGATTTTTCCGTGCGTTACCGTCTTCTTTGTCGGCGAGACACACGCACGGTTCGGGGTCGCGCGTATTCTGGTAGTCACGGACGGAAAGAGTTCTCATTTGAACATGTCCCCGTCGTCGATTACTCCTGGAGGACTACGACGAGAGGTGCATCTCATCTCGGTGGGCGCATCAGGCCACCTTCTTATTAGAGATCTCTGTGCGCGATGCCGAGAAAGAGATATGCAATCTTGCTCGACCGCACGCTCCATCCCCGCGATGAATGGGCGAAGGAATCTCCTCTGCAGGCTCGACTCGCGCTACGCGAATGTCTCTACGTGCTACACGGAAAGCCACTCTCCGCACCGTGACCCATTATGCAAATTATGCCTACCGGCGACGAAACGTGTGTATTTCCGAGGAGTTCACGGAGCCGCGCCAACCAAGATAGCGTATGTAACGCGCGCGCACGTGCCGCTGTATTTAGCGCAGTCGCTGCGCCACAGCAAGGCGAATTAACGCGATAACGGACGACTGGTGTGACTGATAGTGCGGGAATGTGACGAAGAAAGCGACGTTTCTTCACTGAAAAAAAAAATTTGGTTGTTGATTGTAGTTAAACAATTTAATTACGCTATGCGTAATTTTCGCTTTCTTATCGATATATTCTATTTGATACAAGTAAAAGATATGGTAATGCCAACCAAATCGAGCGTACCAAATATTTCAGTTCTAAATACAAAAATAATGTTTTCAGTGTATGGATTCATAATAATTACTCATCCTCAGTACCCTTCATGGAAGAGCATTGAAACGCATGCCCGAGTCGAGATTTTGCCTCTACATTAACCCTGCAAGTACCGTCGAACTTGAAGGAACAATGGAGAATCGCGAGATAACGTTATACGCACTATTGTTCTACCTTGATGCTACAATGAGAGCGACTTGCTGTAGTTTTTTATCATGCTGCGGCATAACATTACGTCAAGTGCAACCGTTTCAACGAGCACAGTGGAGATTTTCAGTTCTAAACAAGCGCAATTATTTCTCACATGAAGAAACAATTTAATCGAAATAAAATAGTATTTCACAAAATAATATTTAATTATATAAGATAAGAAAGGTAATTATGAGTTTTTTATGTTATCGGGATTTTAATAGGAGCATTTCATTACAAAATTCAAACATCCATTTTGTTGTGGAAAAACAATTATTTTGCACTATTTTTTGTGACGAAACTTATATATATATATATATATACATATATAAAAAAGAATTCCTCTAAAATGGTTATAACGGTAAATTAAAAGATTAATTTTAGAAGTATTATTCGCGATTATCTCAATATTCTCTCTCTCTCTCTCTCTCTCTCTCTCTCTCTCTCTCTCTCTCTCTCTCTCTCTCTCTCTCTTTCCCTCTCTCTGTTTACCTATATTTAAGTTTTCCATGATATCAATAAACAATATATTTATCATGTAACTTGAGTGCAGATGGAATATTTGCGTGAAATATTATTCAATAATTTAATAGAGATTAATGTGTAATGGAGAAAAAGAAACAAATTTTTACTCTCGTAATCTCTTTTTTTAGCATTGGAAGCTTCGATGGGACTGAAAGCTCTTAAAAGAGCTGATAAGCTACAAAGACAAAAATAACAGTTACGTGTCCAATAATGCCGTACGTTCGCCAATAACGATTTAAATCCAGCTCACGGACAATAACCAGGTCACAAATAAAAACGAAGCATCGGCAGATGCGTACAACATCGCGTCCGCGACTCAATTAAATATAAAGATCGACATTTGTAAGATTTATATCGGAACATTACATCTTCCAAGGCCGAATACTCGTAGTCACAAATTATATACTCCGATCGAGTGCATAATTAATTACAAATTTATATATCCACGAACTGTTACTCGGCTGTATTCATCGATTTTTTGCTGTATGAAATAAACAAAAATATAGACGACAAATATAATCGAAGATTCATGAAGCTATAATGGACTCGTTCAATCGTGACGAACTATGGATACCAGTTTAAATTTCAATTCAGCTATCTCTTTGTTCTCGGCAATTAACTCCGTTATAATGAGTTAATCAACTGCCTTGAAATACACGATGTGTCATTGCCCGCGTCCCGTCGCTCTGCATTCTCCTGACTGCTCCGTTTCGTGGCATTCCGAGCACCTCTTCGTGACACTGGCACTGACACTTGCGTATTTATGATTCGATTGGAAAACGCGTACTGATGAGCGCGGTGCCGACGAGCAGCCTCGATCAAACGTTTTCAGGGCCCGCGGAAATGACAATTAACTCACCAACACACACGTACTACGCGTCGCGACATGTGCGTCGATTCGCGTTGTAATAACTCGATCGCGAGGTGCGCCACGCACAACACAATAGACAAAAGAGAATATTGTAGTAATTTTTACTACGATATTCTCTTCGTGCATCTTTATTCTTACAACTCTTGCTTTTGATTGCTTCCAAATCTCCAAATCCCATCCAAATTTGCAGACCCAATTAAGAATAACAAACAAAAAAGGAAAAGTTTCTTGTACCATTTACTCATTGACCTCGTTCATCTCATTATTTCTGCATATTAATTATTTGATATTAGCTCATCGCGCGCATATTCCATCTGCAGTAGGGTTGGTTGCACAAAATTAACGTATTGTCTATTGAAAGTAAGAAAAGATCAAACACAATTGGAACATATCGAAATGACCGCACAGAAGAAATACGATTCCATGAGCCTAATTGAATCTCTTCTTACCTGGGAACCAGACGAAAACTCGTTTTCAGAACAGAAAGATTCCCGTAAGAGGTTTCTACTCAGCCAATTGCTCTCGGAGTTACCTCAAACGAGCCTTAATGCAACTGAGTGTTCAGACGAATGTTCTCGATCACAGTAACAGAAATATTATTTCTCGTCAGTGAGCTTTTCATCTAGTCTCCATTCAGTTACACGCGAATTGGAACTTTCTTTCCGTGCAGATATGAAAAATAGCGAAATCAATTAGCAAACGATATAAACGATATAAAAATTGGAAAAAGTCAATTTCTCATTAAAAGAATCTTATGTCTCGTCAAATGTGCATACTGAGAGAAATTATCCAATAAAAAATTAACAAACGGATATTTCCGATCAAAATAGCGTTGCATTTTTATATCCGATCAGGATATCCAATTAAATTTAATCGAATATTTCCGATCATAATGGCATTTCATCAGATAAACTAAGGAAAAAATTATGAACCAATATTTCTTACCGGATGTTTCCTGATCGGATATAAAAATTCATCGGTATTTTAAGAAATTACTTTATAATCGAAAATATTCGTCTGTTAATTTCTTATCGAATAATTTCTCTCAGTATTTTGTATACATTGTGCAGTTTTAAAGATGATTAATTGTGGACATAAAATTAGATGTATAACTTATGTTACACTTCTTAGATCATAATCGGCCCATTTTCCCCACCGTCTTTTCGACTTAAGTTGGATCGCGGGTGGATGACGCAAATGAGAGAAGCTTAATCACCGCGAGATCGAGAGGAAAGAGGAATGCTTCCGGGGCAATTGCACGCGAAAGGTAAGACAAGCATCGTCGTCGTCGCCGGGCTGCTGCGTGGATTACGACTCTGCCTTATCTCGCGGCAGGTTATCCGGTTAAATGCGACTGCATTCGTGGAGAAATATCGCGCGGATGTTGTAACGACGCCGCGACAGCGACGAGGCGAGAGGACACGACCGTGGGAGCGAATCGATAATCGCGAGCGCGCTAGTCGTTCACGGATATAGGAAGAACTTCGCCAATCAAAATTCGGATAATTGGTTAATATCCGGAGAATGTACCTGGAGTGCAGGAGCACGCGACAACTCGCCCCAACTCACACACGCCTGGGGCGTTTGCGAGTTGGCCGCTCCTGCACTCCTCCTAACGTAATTCACTACAGTTAGTCCGGCGCGAGATGGCGATCAAACTTGTATCCATCTTTGAAAGTTTCACGCCGGCTAAGGGTGCCATTTTTCGCGAAGATTGAGCGGAAGTCGATAGAGTATCGGGCACGCCCGAATCGAATTAACCCAGCGCATTACATTACTTCCCGCGAACGCGAAACCGATCACGAGATCAAGCGCACGTAAATAGGGGAGAGATCATCAATCTCTTTGTTATTATTGAATATGAACGGCATAGAAGGGGCAAAATGGTAAAGAGTGGTAAAAATGAGGAGTAATAATGAGCAATGAGAAATGTTTTCAGATTATATCTTATTTCGCGTATGTGTGTGTGCTGTAAACATTTAGAAAAATCAGGTACGATTGACGAAGCACGATTCCAGCAACTCTTCCTTACACGAGAAAAAATTCAGTTTGGGTAATTGAATGGCAACCAGACAAAAAAACTTGCTGACGAGAAATAATGTATTTGTCACAGTGACCGGAAACATTCGTCTGAACATTCAGCTGTATTAAAACTTGATTGCAATGATTGACAATTGGCTGAATACGAACCTCCTACAAAAATATTTCTATTTCTATAACCAAGTTTTTCATCTAATTCTAAGAAACAGAAATTCAATCACACTAAAAGAATTGTTTTTCTTCTTTATACTCATGCGAAACGTAAGAGCGCGTGGAATTGCACAGGGGTGTGTTTTACGAAACAGTAAGACGCGTGTGCGTCTCTCTCTCTTTCTTTCTCTCTCTGCGCTCTTATGGCACATTCAGTCGAGTCCTGCGACAAACGATCACATTGTTGCTAACGAGTGCAGCTAAATCACTTCGTTTAAGTAAGATTAAGCGGTACCGTAACGTCAACAAACGTCAAAGGTTTTTATTGGTATTATCGGCGAGCCGATTTCCTCCGCAAATACCATTAATATCATAATAACGCACGCGGTAATTGCGCGCTCAGTACACAACGGTCAGCGACAAAGGTGGACTCGTATCGACATGTAGGTACCGACGTTAACCCTCTCGGCGCTTGCCGTTGTTGAACGACGTCAAAGGAGCGCACAAGTGTAACGCGACGTGACGTTAGCGCGTTTGCAGCCGACGAGGACGAGCCTATATCGCTGTTTTCCAGCGTTTGGTCGACGGTTGTACGCGAAATCGTCGTTTCGGATTGTCAGAGAGGCGGGCGGGCGCGTTGACGCTTATGATCGGCCACTACCGCGCATATGGAGATGATCTCACGACAGTTCCAAGAAAACAACACGATCGTCCAGCCGAGTCGAATCGAGTCAGGCACGCCGCCAATTTGCATCATGATTATCTCCAAGAGCACACCGTGCATTTTGGAGAAGGCAGACTCGAGAGGGGTACACAGAGATAATGTGTGTTATTTGTTATACGCTTTGGAATATATTTCCGCAAGCGCAATGATTACAATATTAACATAAGTGCAGTAAATGGTTGAGCAACATTGCGAATTATCTCGCGTGAGCATGGCGAATTGAGTTAGGTTAGGTTGACATCATCTCTCGGGGAAAAATAGCGCAAACTTAATGAGAGATGATGACAATAATAAGTGACAATATAGAAATGTGATATAGCAGTGTGATATAGCAGTAAATTGAAATATTCATCTCACAAATGAGAGAAATGGTGTCAAGGTATGAATATAATGTTAAATCAGATTAAAGGTATCTTCGATAACAGAGTATCGGGGAGAAAAGAAGGAAAGCAAATCAACAACCAAGAACGCTAGAAAAAATCTCACGGCGAATATAAGCAACAACAGTAGAGGAGAGACAAAGAAAGAGGGGAGAGAGAGTAACAGGGATACAGGAGTGCCGATGTCGCGCGAGCTAGTCAACGACGAGAGTAGGGGTAGGTTTAGTTATGC
The DNA here is from genome assembly GCF_010583005.1 of Odontomachus brunneus. Taxonomy (NCBI): domain Eukaryota; kingdom Metazoa; phylum Arthropoda; class Insecta; order Hymenoptera; family Formicidae; genus Odontomachus; species Odontomachus brunneus. The sequence continues at coordinate 357,629 of NW_022639461.1, read as the reverse complement.
GATGGGGTAGTTTCGCGAAGAGGTGGGGCCAAGGTACATTTCGAGGTCGGTCGATACGACTGTCCGTCGAAGCGCCATCGCCACGTGCTTCGCACCGGCCGTGTGTTTCCGCGAGATCCATCACAGAGACGTTTCCTCTCACCCCAAAATCTACTCGTTTTCTTTAGAAAACTTTCTTTAGAGAGAAGACCTCGCATAGAAAGTACTTTGGATTCTAATTGGGATTTACAATTCCCGATTTTCCACAATAATCATAGATTCTAGATGGCAAATCTATGTAGGTTCTGGTTGAAAGTATAATGTTTTAAACATGCGAATCTAAGTGCGGAACCCAAACAGACCCCATTTGGTCATCTCCCCAACGTTTTCCCAAAGATTTTTTCTATTTTACATTTTAAAATAAAATTAAGCAAGATATAAGATATATGTATACACACACATACTTGTAAAGAGTAAATACTCAAAATGTTTGCGAAGAAGATCATTATAAAGGAATTGTAGCAAAAGGTGTTCGATTTAAGAAAGTAAAAAATATATATAAATATTCGACATAAATTCTTCCGACTTATACAAATGTATGAAATCGTCAAATTATTCTTAGATACACAAATGTATTCTATATAAAATAAAAATGTATTATTTTACATTTTAACATGAAACAACATTGAAACAATGTAAGCCAGAGAAAACATCTGTATAATCTTTATTGCAATAATGAAACTGATGCAGAAAACACTTAAAAAAGCTCCTTTCCTTAATATTTCTGTTCCCATTCTAGACAGAGAATTTATGTTTGGGACAAAAAAGAATAAGTATCGGGACAAAAAGAATAAGTATAATAGGGATAATCTATTTTGGGACAAAGTTTGGCATTCTGATTGGAATCTAATCTGCATTTAGGAAGAAATTTCTATGCGGGACTATTCTCTCGACGTCGGTCTATGCCTCACGTGCGGTAAACGCGATTTGGAAAGCGTACAGACGCACTCTTGTGCGAGTCCTCGAGATGTTTTCTTCAACTGGATGGGGAGAACATTACGCGCACGCGAATGATGGATCGCCCGGAACGCTCGCAATTCTATTGCTGCCGAAGATTTCCGCTGAAATTCCGTCCGCACAACCGGACCTTGTTTCAGTGTCAGTCTCGCGGAAAGCGCTTCCACGGGAGAAGGAATCAGAACGTCCCGCGAATTTGTCGTTGCCAAGCCGCCTTTTGAATTGTGCGCTTGAATTCGTTCGCGAGATTGATACCGTAGGTCACGACTGACTATAACTCGAATCGCTGTAGACAACGTTGAACTGGGCACCGGTCGACTCTCCTTGTGTAAGCCCGTCGTCAAACAGACGTAAGAAAATTACAACGGGGAAAGTATCGAGCGCGGTCGATACCGTCTTTGAAGGCGAACGTAAGCCCCGCGGATTATTGTCTCGAAATGCAGCGATGAGCCAGCCGTCCGCGACCGATATCGACAGATATATGGGCGTGACACGCCGTAGATCCTTGACATTTCAAAGCTCTTTGATACGGTAAGTAGACAGGAGGTTTCATCGGATTTCGATTCGGCACGTCGAAAATTCGCCTGTAATTGTAGAGCGGAAGCTTATAGAGCGCCCGGCGTCATTTGCCAAACGCTTTCCAACGCTTTGACATGCTCGCGCGAAACGATTTCAAGCATTTTGCACGGAAAAACGTTGGTTGAATTTATTCAGGATATACTAACCGGACTGATTTGATGAGAAAATAAACGAGCCATCATTTTTTTTAAGTTTAAACAGACTAATTTCGTTATATGTGCGCTCCAGTTAAAGTAACCAGACAATATTAGTTACAATAATACAATTACATTCACATTTCTTGGCAGAACAATTATTACTTCTTACACTGAAAATTATTTCTTAAAGTATTAGTGTGTAATTATTATGATTCAAGTTTAATTGATTCGATATTTTACTTGAAGAACTCGCCTTTATCTTGATGCACACTGAAAAAGGTATTTTTGTATTTGGAACCGTTTGCTTGGAATTAAATGTTTTCTATTTGTGTTAAATAAGATGTATAAAACTTTAATTTATAATATGTTTTTCGCTTCCTGTTTATTGTTTTCTTCTTCTTTTAAGCCTGATCTACAATATGCTCTTTGCGTTCTGTTTTTTGTCTTCTGTCTTTTTCTGGCTTAAAGCTTAAGGTTTGAGTCAAAAGGAGATAAAGAGAAAGAAACAGGAAGCAAAGAACATATTGTAGATCAAGGTTAAGTGAAAGAACAAATCACACATAGAGGAAATTAGATTTTTTGGTTATAGTTATCAAACATTTGATTCCTCTCATTTTAACCAAATTATAGCTCTCTGTACCAAATTTTGGTTTCGACAACAATGCACAGATAATTTTTTCGGTGCAGACTCTTTTTTTGTGTGCTTGCAATTTTTTGCGATTAAAGATGTGGCCTCTAATTTTAACCGACGTGACGCGCATCTCGTTCGGACAGATTGATATCGTCATTATTCGAAAGTGTGTTGATTTGAAATGAGAGTTCTAATGTGCAATCTATCATAATTCTTCGTGCCAAAATTTGTAGACCGCGAGTTGATTTCTATGACAGCATTTGACGACGAGATTAATTTCCAGATCCGCTTGCCAAAATTATTATTGAATCCTGTCGCCGGCTATGACGCAACTAAAACCCCCAACTAAAACGCATCGAAAACACGACGCACGTGACTGTAAATCTTATTTTAGGGAAGGCTCGCGAAGTTGGCCGTTTGAGCGTGTGCAAGCGAGTTAAACCGGGAGAGTTGTTCAATGGTACGAGTCTTAATTGAGAAAATTAATATCGCGACGGGACTTTGGCTTTTCAGCAGGCGAGAACCTCTTTCAAACAACTGGCAACTTATTTATCCGTTCGCCGATGCGAAAATGTTCGCTCGAGAAACTCGATATCGTGCCTGAACTTTTCGGAAACGAAGCGGGTCGCCTGCGACTCTCGCGCGAATGTTCATTAGCGGCAATTGACGTTGAAGAAAGTTAACATTTGAGAAAATCAACAACCTGCAGTTTTAGCTTTAGCTCCGCCTGAGAACAAAGCGAGCCACTTTCGAGCAAGACTCTCGGCGCGACATCTTTTTCGACACGCGCGTGGCGTCATCTGCGAAAATTGGCATCACGGGGCGACGACAGCTTCCTCTAGGGAGACGCAGAGGAGCGGTCGAGCCGTCCATCATCGATAAGAGTGCGCGAGTTCGACTATTAACCTTGATCAATTTAATTCCTCCCCGATGTGGGAAAGCCTCCGTTACGCGTATTTATAGCCTCACAGCGAGGGAACAATTTCCGAGCGACACGCGCCGCCGGATAGCATCCCGCGAATATATTCGGCCTCGTTCTGTAGCGCGAGATCGCGTGTGGCCGGCACATTACTACCGCGAAAGCTCAACCATGGGCCTTTATAGGTCAAGTTCCCGTTCCTATATCAACTCTCGCCCTGCGAGAAGGCGCACTCGGGCCACATCGGCGCGCACGTCATGCGGCGCGCGATCTGCCCTAGACCTAAACTCGTGAGCACCGGCTGTCTAGCGATAACGTCCGCTATCCATCGTCATGTCCGAACAGCTGATGCATGCCTCGTCTTAATCGTCGCGTCTTAATCACCCCGCGCCCATCGCGAGTGATGAATCGCCCGCTACAAGAACGCGCTACGTGCCGAAGGACGGTGTCGAGGGAAACACAAATGTCTCGCTCTCGTCCAGGTAGAATTCGAAATGTCACAGTCAAAATTTATCGTTGTTTTTTGTATCTGCTGGGGTCTGGATGAGAGAACTTCTTGTTGAATTTCACAAATAGCGAACTGCTGTCTCTGTCATTCTTTAGGAGGGAGGAGAGGAAGGAAAAAGAGAAATAAAGAATAATTGTCGTGATTATTTGCAAAATGACAAATAACTATTATGTCCAATTTTCACGAGTTTTACCCGCACACGAGTATCGACATTATCAGACATTTCATATGTTTCAATGTTACCAAAAAGAAAATATATATAATAAAGAGATTGCGAAGAGTCACATACATACACACACAATCTTGTTATTTTACATATCTACATCGTTCGTCCACGCGCGATACGCCGTCACTCGCACCGAGAAAGTTATGAAGTGCAAAACGAAGGAAAAGATGAAAAAAAAAAACGTTCCCAATTGTGTCGCGTAATAATAGGCGGTGTTAATTGTGCGCGACGTTAATTATTGCATTGCACAAACGCGCGTTTCACCGCAAATCATTATGCACCGGTGGCAAATACGGGGCCGAGGAAAATTTACGGTAATCGGTGTTGCGTGAATGCGCAAGGGTCGTGTTGACAACTAAAATTTCCATGTACGAGCGGCGTCGCATGTATCGGCGTTATTGTCCCACAAATGTAGCGCGTGCATATTACGAAATATGCATATTAATAGCCGTGCATTTAAGATACAACTGATTGCGTATTATCGCACTTGCTTGAGATGCGAATTTTTGCAAGGCAATTTGCACTCTGAAAAAGAAAAGCGAGCATTCGAACGAGAGAGAGAGAGAGAGAGAGAAAGGAAAAGAGAGGATATGTCAATTGAATTCTCTTAGTGAGATGAAATAATATGGAAATCGCTTAAATCGCGCGAAACGATATCGAATTGCGCGACACAGAAACGCGAGAGATAAGAAATCATAATTTGCATTTTTCCGGGGTCAATTTAACCGAGAAATATTAAATAATAGGGAACGCGACCTCTGTCTTCCTCTTGCTCTGTCGCTTTCTCGACGTGGCGAAAAGTTTCATCTCGCCAAATTGAATCCCCGGTGCGCCACTCTTACATCTGACCGAATTCTGTCGGATCTAAAGGTTTCTGCTATCTCCGCCATTCTGCAATCTCCTTGCGAGTGTTTGGCGAGACGCTGCCCGTCATCGCCGAATTGGCGCGCCATCCCCGCGAGTCGTGGAGCAAAATTGCTCCGAGATAATTAACCGTCCGTCGTGACATGCGAACGATGTCGATAATTCTCCGTGATAACGACGTACGCACTGTCGCAATGAACCGAATGACACGCGCGTGCCGATAGCAATGTTTTCAACGTGACGAGATAGCGTGTTTATTTAATCGCGACGAGGATTCCATCTGACTGAATGAATTAATTATACACGTGTCCCCTCGTATAAAAGTCCCGCTCACATTAAACTCCATCGGTGACGAGGGAAAAGAAATACGAACAGCACGCCGGTTGACAATAATGAACGCCACAGGGGCGTCTTAATTATCGCCGCGATGCAGTAATTACAGGAAAATCATGAGTGAGAACGAGCGCGAAGGATGTGTGCTAATGACAAGAAGGCAAAGGTGAAGTGCACTCCGTCCCGAGTGCCTTCAGTGGTGTGTGCGTACGCAGAGAGAGACTTTTAGTCTCGCGGAAAACCGCCCGGGAACGGTTTTACTGATGGTAGTACATCCCGTTGTGTGAGCATCCCTTCAAAGTATCATGATAGATGAAATTAAAACCCATGCGACACAATGGAGCTAAGTGCTTATCGCTACATATGTTCACGCACGTATGCAGGTCGAACATATATAATACACATTGAATAATGTATCTTTTTCTATCTAATCTAATGTTCTTTATCTAATAATATGTATAATACTCGATATGATCTCTCCACAAACACTTACAAGTATTTAGCAAAGCCGCGACTGCAAACTTCTTATTTTATGTATGTGTGTATATGTGTGTATATATATACACATAAAATAATATATAAAAATATATTATAATTATATATATATATATATATATATATATTATAATAAGAAATAAAAGTATATATATTATATGTAAATATTTCGCAAATAATACATATATAAAAGATGAGATTTTCGCACAAAAGCGTCTCTCTCCTTTCTCTTTCTCTCTCTGTCTGTTTTGATTTCAAGACGTGTACTTATATAATAGCCTCTGCAAACTTGTACGTAATTTCTATATCGAAACATACAAGCTCGTTCTTGAGGGAATAGCAGACGCGTGATAATTCGGGGAGTGCAATGCAAAATTATTTGCGATTCGTGCGAGAAGGTCTTGGCGTGGATGATGCTGGGAAACATCGCTATGCGTGTCAGATACAGTAACTTGAGAATTAAGTTTTAGCATTACTGAGCGTACGACGGAATTGAGCGGGTACACGACTTCAGTACGTTATTTCATTTTGCCTCAAAGCTAAAACGTCTTCGAGAGGTGGTTATGTAGTACACGAAGCGAAAACGTAGAGATTATTCTAAGAAAATTAAAACAGCGGAGAAGACGCCGGATAAGTTTTAATCTAAAGTATTTAAACGGATAAAATTGTGAGGTGGATAAAAGTGCGGGAAAATAAACTATACGGAAAAGTAAAGGATCAAAAGGGTTAAAATTGTACGAATCGTAAACTCATGCGCGTAATATAACACAATGCGGACGTGAATCAACGTTTTCAATTCCTGTAGCGTTGAAGGTCGAAAATGTCAATTTGCGTCTCTTCAGTTGGATGAAACACAATGCATCTATACTGAAAAAAATCCTTTTGTTGCTAAAGCAAAAAGACGTTTGTTGATGATCATTTAGACCAGGTCAAACAATTACTTATTTAATTACGAATTTTCCGAATGCGCACTTCCGTTGAAAAAGTTGCTTCGTTTTTGACGTTCGAACAGAACGAAGACAGACGTCACATTTGCGCAACTAGCGCGTTCAATTACAAGTATCTTTGTCGCGCGAAGGATGTAACTCCGATTAAACGAGACGAGCCGATTCGTCGATGCAGATGTCATCGGGAAATGGCAAGAAAATTGGCCCGTCCACGTCGCCGCGCGCTGCCTTTTTTCCCCTCCTGCATAATTAGAGCCGACGAGTAGACGAACGGTAACTCAATTTCGCATACATTACACCTGCCAACGTCACGCTACCAACGCGTGTGTTCGACACTACACGTAAGCCTAGAGCGTATATACGCGCGACCGACTTTTCGAGACGTGTGCGAATTTCCGAGATGCATCGCGGAGGAACTCGCGATGAACGTGGTACTCGATCGCGATGAAAGTTTCACGGGGCCCTTCAACCTTTCCTTTGTGATGATTCGTTTCGAGTCCGAGAGGAGCGTTTGCAAATACAAAAACACGCTTCTTAAAGTAGCACACAGCACGCGCGCCGCGTTTATGTGTAACGCGAGCACGGCGAATCGGCAGTGAGCATGCGATCAAGGTAGTTTGGTCCATAGTCCAGAATCCTTAGTAGTATTCTTAAATTTTAGCAGTATATTAACCCCAGAACCTTAAGCATGAGTGAAGTTTAGCAGGACCAATTTTCCAAGCGTTCTCAAAAACAATTCTCAGAAACATGTGTTCTATTTTCTCATTAATAACTGTTCTCAACTTTATTAAATCGCAAATATATTAATATATTCATATATTCCTCAATGCTTTTTACGTTAAGAAAAAGAAATGTTGAAATTTTACAAAAGTTATGAGCAAATAAAAATGTGCTGGGTAAAATTTACCCGTGTTTAGGGTTCACATAATTTTTTATGTTTAGGATCCTATGGTTAATGGAGACACGATCTACACACGTGTACAATTGGAAAAAGAGATATCTTAGAAAACTCTTTTCTCCACTTAAAATTCCTCTTCGGAAAAGCCTGTGCTGCTGTTGTTGCTTATTACGTTATTTTACGCCGCCGGCTTCTCTTCAGCTGACTGATAAAACCGCGATAACTCGCGACGCGCTGCAATCTGTATTCGCTGAGAAAATTACACCGCGGCTCGTCGTTCACTTCACGGAGTTACGTTGGTTTTCGCGAGATGACCGCGCGGCGATTATCGGTTAAAAAACTTGCGAAGGGAACGTCGCTCTCGCGCAGCCGTTTAATTATTTATCATTCCCAAGGGTACATTTTATTTGCCGACGTTGTAAGGGGAAAAGAATGGTTCGGCGAATCTCGTTGCACGCGCGCGCGCAACGACTCGTCGCAAAAACTCAACACGACGAACGTTGGTGATTGATGTCAGGTGGCGGTTCGGTCGTAAGATATGTCATCAGCTACGCAACACACAATTTCTCGATCGCAAAACAGACGACGACAACACACATAACGCGCGCCTGTTAAAAGCCAGCCCAGTCCTGACACATCGGGTCGCAATCATCTCGCATTTGTCTCGTTCTACTTTAATGCAAATGCAAATCACTATTAACTTGGACGCGTGTGAGCGATACACAGGCGGGCCCAGGTAATTAAACGCCGCTATTATAAACTGCCGCGCGTTATGTCAATTAATCGAACGCGTGTAATTTAACGCGCGGCAGAAAGAAACGCGACCGTCCGGCGTGATTCACGTCGAGCGAAAGTTCTTCACGCCCGCTCATTAAAATAATACATTGCAAATTTATGAAATTCACATCACACACGGCTAATTCGCACTAAGAGGTCAACAATTACGTTACATCACGAGAGGGAAAAGGGATCTATTAATTTGCATGATGATCTCTATAATGGCAAGAGAAAGGAAGTAAAGAAACGTGACACGTATTCTGTATCTACATTTTTATATACAAAATTATTATATTCCATAAAAATAATTGGATCTTTTGTGCTAATAACTGAAAATCCAATCCTGAAATATTTGTTTTTTTAGAAACACAATTTTTATTAATTAAAATCATAAAATAAAGTAATTAATTAAGAAATTAATTAAATGATTAATAAAGTAATTATAAATTAAAGTAATTAAAATAATTAATTTGATATCATATCTAAAAATTATTTGTATTTTAGAAAACATAGAGGCACAGTCTAATAACTGTTACTCGTAACATGGTTATAAACTACTTTTTTTTATTCTATGTGAAAAAGTAAGTGTAGTGGATGTAGGGGAGAGCGGAACTATGTAGCTCGAGGAGTACGTTGCTCATGTATTTTTTCAGTATTTATTATCTTGAGAAGAATAATGATGACAAAATCGCGAAATAATCCTTTTAGGACATGAATATTTTTCCCTGAGCTTCATTAAGATCGTAATAATATTACAGTTAAGAGATAAAAAGAACTAACTTGATAACAGCAAAATAAATCTTTAAGTTTTTCGAAATTTTGTATCAGTACTCTCTCTCTCTCCATCGTGAGTGAATAAATTTAAGCGACGTGTTACCAGATACAGAACGTGTTACAGAATGAAATTTCTTGCAAGTGTACGATATACTGTTTCTGGTAATAAATGTAATTTTCATTAATAAGATGATGGAAATAGAGCATATGGGCAAATGAGCTAAGTCGATCCAATTAAAGGCCGGCAGGAGGGATGCGGCAACCTTTGGTGGAGACTCTAGAACTATTAATCAGGATACATATTTGATACTTGGCCTTCTTAACTTTCTACGTAACTGTTCTTAACTGTTCTGCGTAAGTGAATCTGGTATCAAGGCAAAATAGCTATGCATGTTTGTATTTTGATAATTACCGAACTAAATGTACGGTTAACAGAATCATGGCGAATATTAACGCATAGAAGAAGATTGCCTCTATCATGTTTATATAATCAATCACAACAATTAGTTGCCTGAAAAGTTGTAACTTTGTAAAATGTAGAGCATCTACAGTCCCGGTCTCTCCTAATTCTACATGTAATATTGGAAGCGGGTCCAAATTTTGTGTCGAAGTGTAACGAATGGAAGGGAGTGGGGCTGAAAAATATTCAAATTTCACGTGATGTAATTATTGAATGGTCCCTAATGGCCAGAGCAGATAAAATGTGTGAACGCGCGTGCACTAGGAGAGAGGGAAGGTCTGCTGCACCTCGCTAGTTACACGTGAATATTGTGGTAAATGGGCGCTCGGCTTGGCTATTGGCCAGAATACCCTATCAGCGTGGTTTATAGTGGCATAAAGACAGAGAAGTGACCGTTAACAATCCAAGCCGACGGTCATCGGCACGTGCAAAAATAAACGGACAGTGCACCGACATGCTGACAAAACGCTCGTGACGTGACGTCTGACGCTCGCAACAAATCGCGTTAAATCGCGTAAACCCCCGGTCGGGTTTACCCTTCTTCTCTCGCGCGATGGAATTCTCTGCTACGAAGCTCACCACAGATATTCGTTCGTTCTTGCCTGAACAATTTCGCCTGTAACGGGTCAATATTTAGAATAAGTTTGCGAAACTGCCAGTATCAGCGCTCTTACCGACAGCCTTCCGCTCCTGTTAATTCCGTTCTGTTGCCGAGGAGCAAATTATATTTACGCTTGAATTTGCGTTAGTTGGCGTCCCGCGCTCGCGGGAAACCGTAAAGGTCGAATTAATTTTGCCGGAACGTTTCTCCCTCCCACTCTCTCTCTCTCTCTCTCTCTCTCTCTGCCGCTTCCTCTGTTTTTCTTCCTTCTTTAATTAGAAACAAAGAGCTCCGCCAATGCTCTAGTCGATGCTACTTGCGGAATTATCCTAATTTCCCGACCGAGGCGACTCAATAACGATGTGACTCGTGTGAGAGCTCCGCGAGTGTGCGTTTCGGAGCTGCTAGGTTGTCGTTTGTTGGCGAATGTGCCAAGCTGTACTACTGCTGCGCTACTACTGTTGCTGCTGTTACCACCGCTGCTGCTGCTACTGCTGCAGTAGCAGCGGCAGCAAGCGACGGTCCTGTATCGATCCCTCACGACCAGAGCACTACCTAGTAGTAGCCTCGCATTCCCTTTTCCACCTACAAGGTGGTCAAAATTCGATTTCGCGCGCGGCTCGTGTGCCGTGTGCGCGTGATACAGTATATTACAAACAATACTTCGCATCTAATAAACATCTGCCTACTGAATCTAAGAAAAGATTTGGTTGGACCAATCAAATATCCGGTGAAATATGAACCAAGCTAGAACCAAGCCAGAATTCTCTTAAAATCAACATCGTTAATTGAACAAGATTTCTGGTCAACCAGAATCTCGTTAACTTGAGCGAGATTATCTCTCTCAGCCGGCATTCTGGCTCGTTCATATTCCATGAAATATTTGATTAATTCAGCCAAATTTTTGCTTCCATTCACATCTATTCTTTCTTCATACTTTCCAGTTTCTTCTTCCTCTTCTGTCTTTCTTTTTTTTACCAGACACATGTTAAATCGTTTCTTACGTCTTGTTTTATCCCAATCGCAACGGATAATATTCATGAGCGCGCTTCTCAGCCGCTGATAACGAGCGAATTAAAATTATTAACGCGCATCGTTAATTACCCTTTGCGAACGAAGAATAGGACGCAAACTCGCGCGAACTTCTTCGCGCGCGATGCCGACACGTACACCTCGCCGCGTAGCGTCGGTGAAACGAACGTAAATGAAATATGTGCGAGATAAATCGATGGTGTAGCCCAAGAAACCGAATAAGAGATGTGCATCGCGAGAGAGATACGTGTTACTTCGTATAAAGCCTTCATAAAAGATGCAGCGAAATTAACCCCGCCGTTGCATCTCCTGTCTTTCGAGATTACCAATAACCAAAGTAAAAGCGCGTTAGGGTTAAAACGTACCGATCGACCGAGTCTATTGATACTTTCTTTACGCGAGCCGACATGGAATTTCAAATTTAAGGAGAGACATACTTTATTAAACGTCTCTCTCTCTCTCTTTCTCTCTCTCTCGTTTTCGCTCTCTCGTATGATAATCTCGTATGATAATCTCGTATGAAACCACGAGCGTTCGAGAACGATCTTCGGAAATTCCTTTTCAGCAAGGTACGAAAGAACGCGGAGCAAGCTTATCGTGATGCTCAAAGAGCCGAAAGAGCAAATGGAAGGAAGAGAAAAGAAAAGGGGAAGCGAGGCAAGAGAAGTTGGAAACACGTCACATTGGACTATAAATAAGAACTTAATAAAAACACATACACGCGTGCGCGCGCGTGCAAGTGTACTTGACCTGCGGAATGTGGTGATCTGAGAACGACGCATCGAAACCATACATGCGGCCAACACACTCCTAGTGCTTCCAATGTGGTAATACACGCACAAACTGCGACACGCAACTCCCGCGTGTCGTATCGCGCGGCGTAAGAAGCGATAAGTCAATTGGCCGTAGTTATCAGAATGATCCAACATTTATGAAGCACGTTTTGAGGAAAAATTAAAATGGAAATTTGATAGGAAGAAAACTTGCGCGGGAAAAAACTTGATAGGAAAGAGATCTAAATGACCTCAGGGATACACTGCTCACACACACACACACACACACACACACACACACACATGTATTTTTTCATTTGAGTATTCATTTTTGAACGGAAAAAGGAACAGTGAATACAAAATCCCGAAATAATGCTTTTAGGACATTAATATTTTTTTCTGAGTTTCATTAAAATCGGAATAATATTACAGTTAAAAAATAGAAAAAGCTGATTTTTGGTAGTAGCAAAGTAAATTCTTCACGAAATTTGATATTAATATTCTTCATTACGAGTTATGAAGTTAAACGACGTGTTACTGGTTAGAATTATGTTTTGTGCAAGTGAATAATATTGTTTCAGATAGCAAAAACAATTTTCACTTATAAAATAATTGAAATCAAGTATATGGGCGAACGAAGCAAAATTGGCTCGTAATTAAGAACGGTAGAGGGAGACTTTTCACGAAGATCTCGGAATTACTAATCAAGGTACATATTTGATACGTAGTATAAAGCAAAAACTCAAAGATCATAATTTTTCGTAGGATGGATGATTCTTGCCAATTCAGAGATCAATTTCGACATGTCAAAAAGTTGAACGAAATGAGACATTGGCTTCTCACTCGCGGGGAATAAACGCGCTGAAAAATGCAACAGAAATTCGAATGAAAATTCTATGAGCGCGGAAATAACTTCCAAAAGTGTTTCCGGAGTGGGATTTTTTCTTCGGATTTGCCGATACGCACGCGTTTGGGTTCGAATTAATTCCGTGCGGAGCGTATCCGCGCATTCATGCGGCAACGCAAAACCATTATGTAATCGTTACATCTGCCGCGTAATTACCATCGCCGGTCGCAATGTAATCGATAGCTCCCGCGAAGGAACGTCGACGAGACGATGATAATGACGTAATGTTACTTTGTAACACATACGTCCGGAAGTAATCGTAACGCGTCAAGGGTAGCATACAAAATATTTCCTCGTAAAAACTGACCTATTTCCGCCTCGCATGCCAGAGCGTCGGCGAAGCCTGAGTTTTTGCGCGCGACGAGTTAAGAATATGAGCCGTTTCGCGACAGGAGGCTTCTCCGCCAGAGAGCGACTCCACGTTCTTAATTCTTAGTCTCTCTTCTCTTAATAGTATAAGAATTACCTCATCTCTTTCATCGCGAGGGTAACGACGCGACGTAAAAAATAGTGCATTTAATAAATTTCTACGCCTCAGTAGTGTTGGCGAAAAGAAGATCTGGGAAAATTTGTCTATAAAAGCGAAAATAAAATCGAGCCATTTTTATATTTTTGGAGTTGCTGAACTCGAATATGAAGCTTAAAATAGTCCAAATTCCATATTCAAGTTCAGCAGCCTCAAAAATATAAAAATAGCCTGATTTTACACATTTCCCTGATAGGCAAATTTTGATCCTTTTGCAACATTGTTCTTTATATGACCATTGCATTATATGCCGCTGTGCCTCGCGTCGTCATCGATATTCACCGCGGACGGAATTTAGCGTCACCGTTACCGAAATATTACTCGAGAAATTGCCATCCCAGGGTCACACCGCGACGAGATCATAAACTCGACCGCGAGATGCATAATGCATGTACGGTATTGGACGCAATTAGAAAAATATCAATCTTCCCCAAAATTTTGATCGTTTTATTTTCGACTTCGATATTGCATTTAACGACTGCTTTGAGAAATATTCTGAAATCTATATCAATCTTTTTTTATTCTATTTAATCTAACTGGGAGATCCTCTTTAGACTCTGCAAGTGGCATTTTGTGTGTTTCCATTTAGAAGCATCAGACAGGACTTCAATTTCATGTGTATTGCACATATAATAGTCTGTTAGAATGTACTGTTAGATGTTAGAAAGTTCAGGTCGAAAGTGGGGGGCTAAAATTTCGATTCAGCTCCGTTGCGTTAACAGAACCTCGCGCTTGGCATAGGAGTAACATCGTCGAAAACCGCTTCAATTTATCATCGTTGTTGAATGCAATATAATGCTGTTGTCTTTTTGCACGCGAAAAATTTCGAAAACGTAACTTTTGTTGCGCTCATGAGACACGTCAGGTGTCATTATTCCGTGTGTTATCATGCAGATGGAGATGAATATCAGGGTGGATTGTTACTCACGTAACATCGGCGAAGAAGAAGCAACATGAGGTACACCGTACTCACCTGAAACATAGAATGTTAACATTTAGTAGACCTATCAATCTTTTCTCTAGATATATTTATTAGATCGATTTATTCGCCCAAAGAAATATAATTTCGTCTTTGGCGAAATCTTCTTATATATGGTCTCAAGAGGATTCTTCCAAAAGCAAATGAAAAATATTGTGATATCAGAATAAAAGAACTCTAGTAGCAAGATGCTATTTTCTACAATATAATACTTCAAGCGAAAACTTTTACCGAAAAATTCCTCTCCTAATAAAGTAGACTATCAGTTGGAAATTTATCAAATATTGTTCTAATTTTTTTTTCCTTTTAAATCAACAGGAACACATTTATTTGAAGCAGAATATTCTCTTATTAGAAAAGGCTGGGAAGACGAATTGTAAGGTCACATGTAAGAAGGTTTCGCAAAGGAAAATATTATACTTTTTTAGATGTCAGATTTAATATATCTACCAGATATATCAATGTTAAAAAAGAGAACTCAAGCGGTTTGGAGATGCTCGATGTCGCATCTCCCAAAGGAATATGATAGCACCGGATAGACGGGATGTAGGATAACGTACTGATTTTAACGTGTCATCTATACGTCACTTCCTAGCGGGGGATGAGAGCGCGTACGATAAATAGGATATAGGATAGAAAAACAGAGCAGCGGAGCTCTCTCGCGTTCCCGAGCGCAGCTCGAGAGAAATCGATACGCCTCCAAGTTCCGGGATACTACACTTTCTCGAGAAATTCAAGTCGCGGAGGACACGATGAAGCGCATACGAATTTCTGAAACGATCGTAAAGCGACGTATCGATACGCGCCCTTCCTTCCCGCCCGAATCTCTTATTTCACGCGTCGATTGCAACGAGCGTTCGTCTTGTCGCGAATTCATACGAACCTATCGCAAATTCATACGATATTTCATCTGACGAGAACACGTGCATGCGAAATCCACCAATATTCGGCTAATTTGTAATTTATACACCGAGAGAAAAATATCTAAACAATAAAAAATATTTAGTCGCACAGGTCTGGTACTTGTATTTTGTAGTAGTATATTTACTTATATATTACTTTATTTATTTTATTTTTTGTATAATAGTATATTTACTTATACTACTACAAAATATTTTTCAAATAAAAAAATATTACACCACCTTAAAACCTTGGCTCTTCACAAAAGCAATTCTTCATTCTACTTAAATAAAAGAATACAGAAAGAATACATTACATTAAGTAAATGTGCTGTCAGAACTCATCGAAAAAATATTTATTTTCTTTATTATTTAGATATTTTCTTTTCCTTCTTAGTGTATCAATTAGCACACAATTTTCGCGACGGAAGTACGACTTGAAGAGCTGATCATGCTTGACTTTTTGAACGATTGCGAAGAACTTCAGTTATTTATACTTTTTATATCATGAGATCCATGGGGTAGATACCTCATATTTCAGGCAGAATCATTCACCTGCCAATGTCGAAAAATTTATCAAGAGAAAAGAGACAAACGACTGCACGTGACGCGAACAGAAGTCAAGGAAATGCGATTTATTATTATTAATACGCGCGTGCTATAGGAGCCCGTCCAATCGCTGTGCACGATAGGAAAAATCCTCCCGCGAGAATCCTATTCTTCCATCCTCCTCTATCTCGATTTCCGTGCAGCTCTGGGCTGCTCCGGCTGCTCGATGAAAACTTGGAACGGCTGGCGCGCAGGCGGCGCTAGTTATAAAATATACGAAGCGATACGTCATTTATTATCTCGCGCTACAAACAATAACGCCGACGCGGGAACACGCGAGGGAGAAAGAAGGATGGCGGGCGCGGGCAGGTAAGCCGCGTTCTACAATAACCGGAGTCTCACCGGTCGGATTTCTCAGCGCGGCTGTTGTCGGAAAATGCAATTTGGAGGCGTTCACCTCGGGAAAGAATGGTTTTTCTTACTTTGCATGATAGGATAGACTAGTCGAAAGAGAAGAGGCAGTAGGAAAAGGAGAAAGAAGAGAAAGGAAGAAACGCGCGGAGAGGATGCAGCGCTGGCTTTCGACGAGGCGCGCAGCAGTTATCGTGTTAATAAAGAGCATGCTCTCTCTATTACAGAAAACTCATGTGTCAAAATCGAATTACAGAAATGACAAAAGTAATCTTCATAAGGAACAACGTGTGCACTCGGTATCACTCGGTATCATGAATGTGCCCGATCGACAGTTTGCCCTAATCTTTGCCAGGTAGACACTTTCGACCAGAGACATGCGTTTCTACATATACATTCATCATGACTGTATTATAGATTAACCGAGGGATCCGGAGTGCTGTTCGAAAGCAACCGTAAGCACAATTTGAGATATAGTTTACGTAAGGTAACGTTTTGTTCGCTCATGTGTTACACATAATCAGCAAAAGAAAATGATATAATACAGTAAGTATGTTTAACACTAGAATCCTAAAAATCAAAAGGTCATGTGAATCTTAAACATGAATAAATTTTACTGGCGCATTTTCATTTGCTTACAATTCATTATCTCTACTAGATTTGTACAGCTAGTCGCAACAATTAGTTGTCTGAGAAGTTATAACATTGAAATTCGGAAATACGGAACATCTAGTCCCGATCTCCCTTACACAAATCGAAATTTTGATCCTCAATATTCATTTAATGTCTACTTTGATATTCTGAAGTTTGTGTCAACATCTATTGATTCTATTTAATCCACTAGTTTCGAGAGATCCTCTTTCGAGAGAATCTATAGACAGTATTTAATGTGTTTTCTGTCATCTAGAGGCGCTTAGTAGGATTTCAATCTCTATGTGTACTAAACATACATTGATCCTTCAAAATATACAGATGTTAGAAAATTCAGGCTCAAGAAGTGGGGCTAAAATTTTGACTCGGCTAGCGTTGCCAACATTATCGCGGTGATATTTCGAGCGTTTGCACGCCACGAAACACATCTGATCATATAATATTAACTCAACTGCATGTTATATGGCAAATTAATGTGCATCACATCAATGTTAATGTGATTATATATGAACGGATCCATAGTTCATACCCCCTCCCTCTGTATACGATGTTTCGCGTCAGCGATTGCGAAAAGAGAAAAAGTGAAGTTATTAGAATATTCATTCCTGTTGCACAAGCGTAAGCCGCTGCGAAATGTACAGAACGAAATTGCGATCTATCGCGCGAATTAAATATGAAAACGCAAAAACGGCGCAACAGTACGACGCTCGCGAACGATAATTCAGCTGCGTGGCGAGCGTGCGATTCGAGTATTAAGGGGATGCTGGAGTTGATGACGAACTCGAACAATGTCGATAATACAGAGACGATAACATAATTACGCTATCCTTTTCGCATTCCTTATATATACAGAATTTATTTATGAATGTATGTTGCTTTGTTTTACCATATTCAACGGAAACCATACATGTGTAGAAATCTTTCGGCAAACTTTTTCGATATTTTTAAGCTTCTAAATGCAGATTAGAAGGTAGAGCAATGCTCTTCAAAATTTTTCTATTTGGAGCATCCACACTTGTACATACTTTCAGTATGTATAAGCTGCGGAACTTTTGGATAAGGCAAATATTACGTTGACAGCTTGAAATTTTATATTAAAAATTTTTTGTTCGTTTTCGTCACATATCGAGTAATGCTCCTATTCATTTTTGTACATACTTTCATTACGTAAAAACATTTGTGATTCTGTGTAAACAATACGACGTAAACTTTGCAGAAAAATGTCAGTGCTCTGTCGGTAAAGTTTTCAGCTTCAGCATTCCCTTAAGCGAGTCGATGTTAATGAGAAGTGCAATAGACGCCGCGACAAGCACCGACTGTGTATGTCGAAAATTAATAATAATGTACTAACTAATAACGTACTCACGATACATCTTCACGATCGCACATCGCTATTTTGGCACTCCCGATATTTATTTCCGCGCACGACTCACTTTCGATAGATAAAAGATGCGTAGAACGCGGAGCAATGTCGATCGCAATGTGTCAGTGGAGGCTGCTCGTCGCGAAAAGATCGAAGTACAAGATGGCCGCGCAATCAACGACGCAGTGCCGACAGTGCGCGCCAAAACGTGAACGATGTCGCGGTTCGACAAGGACGCGCTCTAGTAACTACGCCTCTCTCACTCTCGCTGACGGACCGACTGTATGAGATCCGACGTCGCGTATATCTCTAGCGTCGTTTCGTCTTTTTCTTTTCCTCGGATTATCATCGCGATTCTAATTCCTCGTTAATAAATCCAACGATCATCCGATTCTATTACTACTTGAGCGAGGCGATGTTAATAAGAAGTGCAATAGACGCTGCGACAAGCACCAGTTGTGTGTATCGAAAATCAAGGAGATTGCTTTCTAATAACGTACTCACGATACATCCCGACGATCGCACATCGCTATTTCGGCACTCCCGATACTTATTTCCGCGCCCGGCTCACTTTCGATAGATAAAAGATGCGTAGAACGCGAAGCGATGTCGATCGCGATGTGTCAGTTGAGGCTGTTCGTCGCGAAAAGATCGATGTACAAGACGGCCACGCAATCGACGTAAAGTGCCGAAAGTGTGCACTGCGGCGGGTACGATGGTGCGCTCGTACGCTGCCTTCTCGCTCATGTCTTACCACTCGATAGATCAATAGTTACTAGAATTTCTCGATTAGAGTCGCATTCGTATCTAGCTGTGCATTGCTTACAACTGTTGATTTATCCAAGAAGCGAGAACGTGTGGTTTAATTCGACAGAGAGAGAGTAAGGCCGGAGACATACAAAAAACTTAAGCTGTAATATGTAAGCAATAAATAGATTGATCAATCATAGACCGATGATTCTTCTTATGGCCTAAAGATCAGCCACTGTGATTGGTCAAATTTGTTTACCGCTTACGTCCTACTGTTTTTCTGTGTTCTCGGCCTTATCGTCGAATTAAGTTCTCGCTTTCTAGATGAATCAACAGTTGTGAGCAATGTACAGCTTGATACGTATGCGATTCTGCAGCCTTATTCTATAACATTCTAATGACAATGTTATTACCGTGGCGTGTCATCGCATAGTTTCTCTACCATATATTATAGGCGTAGTTTCTCTAGCATATATTATAGACTTTCTATAATAAGGGCCGATTGTTCCAACTTCTTGGTAAGCTATCTAACAGTTAAATCATGTGTCTGTCTCTAATTTGACGAAAAAACAAAGGTTTCTTTAATTGTCAAGTAGCTTATATCAAGAAGTTGGAACAATCGGCCCTAAGACATTAATTATAAAATAATAATCATAAGTAGGCAAGTTAACCAACCATAGGTGATTATTTTTGAAAATAATCAACTGTGATTGGTTAATTTGCTTGTGGCTTATGAATAATGGCCTATTGTAGAAGGCCCATATAGCGTAACGACAAGGTAAATCTAATATTACATGCGTCGTACAAGTATTATCGGACGTGTTGATTGACTGATAAATAAAATTCTTCTCTAAAAGGTCCCTAACTTTTTCTCCATGTACCTCAGATATTCTTTATCTGACTGCGTCCGACAAGCTTGTCATACGACACAAACCTAATATAATATACAAGCCTAATGGACCTTCTACAATAAGATATTAGTCATAAGCAGTAGGCAAATTGATCAATCATACTCAATTATTTTTGAAAATAATTAACTGTGATTGGTTAATTTACTTATAGCTTATGACTAATGGTTTATTGTAGAAAACCCATAACGATAACGATGCTGTCGTTAGAAGTTACAGAGTCGCATCACTGGTCGGAAAGTTTTAGTAATTATCGATCTATCGTGGAGCCGCGATCTGATAGGCCGGCGTAGGAGTGCGTCACCCTTCATGCCGCAGTGCACACTTTCGGCACTTTGCGTCGTTAATTGCGTGGCCATCTTGTACATTGATCTTTTCGCGACGGCAGCCTCCACTGACATATCGCGATCGATATCACTCCGCGTTCTACGTATCTTTTATCTATCGAAAGTAAGCCAGGCGCGAAAATAAGTATCGGGAGTACCAAATTAGCGATGTGCGATCGTCGGAATGTATTGTAAGTATGTTATTAGAAAGTAATCTTGATTTTCGACACATACAACCGATGTTTGTCGCAGCGTCTATTTCTTCACTTCTTATTAACATCGCCTCGCTCAAGTAGTAATAGAATCGGACGATCGTCGAATTTATTAACGAGGAATTAGAATCGCGATGATAGGAAAAGAGAAAAACGAAACGACGCTAGAGATATACGCGACGTCAGATCTCGCACAGTCGGTCCGTCAGCGAGAGTGAGAGAGGCGTAGTTAGTAGAGCGCGTCCTTGTCGACATCGCGACATCGTTCACGTTTTGGCGCGCACTGTCGGCACTGCGTCGTTGATTGCGCGGCCATCTTGTACTTCGATCTTTTCGCGACGAGCAGCTTCTACTGACACATTACAATCAACATCGCTCCGCGTTCTACGCATTTTTTATCTATCGAAAGTGAGCCTGGAAATAAGTATCGGGAGTGCTGAAATAGCGAAGTGTAGTCGTCGGAATGTATCGTGAGTACATTATTAGAAAGTAATCTTGATTTTCGACACATACAGCCGGTGCTTATCGCAGCATCTATTGAACTTCTCATTAACCTTAACTCGCTTAAGGGGATACTAGAGTCGATGACGACAATGTCGATAATGCAGAGACGATTGTCGCTAACATAATCACGCTATCCTTTTCGTATTTCTTGAATATATAGAACTTACATGAATATGTATTGCTTTGTCTTATCATATTCAACGGAAAACCTAACCATATATGTGTAGAAATCTTTCGGCAAACTTTTTCGATATTCTTAAGCTTTCAAATGCAGATGCGAAGGTAGAGCAATGTTCTTCAAAATTTTTCTGTTTGGAGCATCCACATTTTCGGGTCATGTAAACACACGTGCGCGAGCACGTGCTCGAGCGTCACGCCACAATACTCTCAACCGTCGAGACAAGCACATCGGAAGCTACCGCGTTTTTTAGATTATTATGTGCCAATTTTCGATTTCGCGACAATTGAGGCGATAATTAAGACAAATTAAGATGCGCTCGTATAGACACAAAGCGTCACTTTACGTAGATTGTATGCACGTAAACGTAAATCGCATTGGGTCCGACGGGAAGTAAAATAAAAATTGAAATTTTCAATTCGCCGGAGTTACGTAAGAATGATCCAACCAAAGAATTTAGCTCTGAGATTTTCGCAATTTTAACGAGTCAAGCATTTACACTTCTTTAAGAGTACTAATTAGCTCAATCCTTAGAAAAATGTGCAAAAAAGCGCGACTGGTAAAAAATAAAGAAACTTTGTTAATTCATTTCAAGCGTATATAAGGCTTGAATTTTTTTTGTTTGGATTAGATAAATGTGAATGGAATATCCATTGATAAAAAATTATAAATTTTGGAATTGGATCATTCTTGCATAACAATGACCAATTAAAATTTCGATTCGGTAAGCTTCCTTCTCATTGGATTATTTTTTGATAATATATTAAACTGATATATTTCAACATGTCATATTTATATGCTCTGTATATGTTATATGTGCTTCTCTTATGCTCTATATATGTTTCATATATGCCTAATGTATGCTCTGTATATACTATTTGATTAATATATACTATTTGATTAATATACTATATAACTTATTATGTCGTATTATATATGACATACTATCTTTTCGGAGATATTATCTTATGCATACGCGTTTGTTGTTAAAAAGACGACAAATTAAATTTCGACAAATTAAAGACAATAAATTAAATTATTAAGCCGAACCAAAATTTTTCCATTTCCCGCTAAATCATTAAGCCCAGATTTGAGCCGATATGTTTTAAGGATCCGCTAAATTATTAAGCCAAGATTTAACCGAAGTGTTTTGTGTTTCCGCAAATTATTAAGCTGAGTTAGTTAAGACTGCGATAATTTTTTAAAGTTTCTTAAAGAAATTTTCGCATTTGCAAAGGTGTATTTTCGAAAATGACATGAAGTGTGCGTATTTCGCTCTGCGTCGTCTCTTGGATGACAATGTGCCTTAATGTCACTATACTCCCTTAGTAACACGCCCAGAATCTTGAAAATAATTTCTCAATATCCCAAAGTCGCACCTATAACGTTAGATTTATCGTAGCAGTATATTCGAATTCTTGTGCATGCGCAGTGATCCTATCCTGGGCATATCCTTAGGTCATGGTTCTAAGGTCGGTCATGTTACTGCAGGTTAGGTCATGTAGCGTTAGCATGTAGAGCACATTCTGGGATAGTTTTCTAAAGTTTTTTAAAGTAACATTCGCGTTGTCAAGGGTGTATTTTCGAATATTACGTCGGGTGTGCTTATTTCGTTCTGCATCGCCTCCTGTGTGACAATATATGTTTGTGTCATTCCACTCCCTCAACAGCACGCCCAGAATCTTGAAAATAATTTCGCAATATCCCAAAGTTACACCCATAACGTTAGATTCATCGTAGCAGTATATTCGAATTCTCGCGCATGCGCGTGGTCCTTTCCTGCGCATGGGCCGAAAGTCGGTTATGTTACTATAAGTTAGATTATAGCGTAAACATGTAAAGCATATCCTGGGATACCTTTTTACAATTTTTTAAAGTAATTTTCGCGTTTGCAAAGGTGTATTTTCTAAAATAACATAAAGTGTGCGTATTTCGCTCTGCATCGCCTCTTGAATGACAATGTATATTAATGTCACTCTACTCCTTCAGTCCACACTCTCAGAATTTGGAAAATAATTTTACAATAGCCCAAAGTCGCGTTCATAACGTTAGATCCAACTTAGTGTCGCAGAAATGTCGATTTCTCGCGCATTAGCCGAAAGTCGGTCATGTTGCTGCAGATTATTTAGGTCATATAATGTTAGCATCTAGAACTTCTGGGATAATATCTTAGTTTTTTTAAGTAATTTTTGTGTTTGCAAAGATTTATTTTCGAAAATGACGTGAAGTTTGACTATTTCGCTTTGCATCATTTCCCAGATCACGTGAGATGCTGCGTTTCATTTTCGCACGTACTTTCACCATATAAAAGAGTTACAAAAGAGTTTTTTATTCGACGGAGGTAGAAAGAAGTAAAGTAGTAAGTAGTTTTTGCAGAAAGATTCGATGTCGTGATGGTAACTGTTCCTTATCGTTTTGGTCTCATATTGTGGGATACTCCGCTTCATTTTCACACGTACTTTCACCGTGCAAAAGGGTTTTTAATTCGACGCAGGTAGAAAGAAGTAATCTTTGCAGAAAAATTCGATGTCGTAATAGTAAACGTTCCTTATCGTTTTCATCTCATATTGATGGGTGTTCCGCTTCATTTTCGCACGTACTTTCACCGTGCAAAAGAGTTTTTAATTTGGTCGAATCAGCACGAAATAATAGTTTTCAAAGATATCCGGTATCACGTCAATGACATTTCCCAACAAATTTTACTTTGTGTTGACTTGACTAAATTAAAAATGCTTTTGTATAGTAAAGATACATGCATAAATGAAATAAGGCATTCTTGCCTCAAGGATGAAAACGATGTGGAACTATTTCTATCGTGACACTGATTTCACTTTAAAAAAATTACAGCGTACTGACTGCTCCAATTTATATGACTAGAACATTACAGACATCTTATCATTACAATGACTTTTATCATTGCAATGACCTTTTAAATTACCTTATAAAATTACCTTATTCTTATCCTTATTTTTGCTTAAATAATATGCTTCTCTCTTTGTTTGCTCTTTCTTTTTCCTCTTTCTCCTTTATTCTTCTATTCTCTATTCTTCTATTCTTATAATTTATATCTGTTCTGTATTGTTTTCTTCATCAGTTAACCAACGCGATTACAGTTATTTGCCTGATAATTTAACAGGCACAAACAACACGAAGCAAGCCACATGAAGTGAGTTAAGCGAGAGAACCAATCAGCATCGCAAAAAAGCAACAACAATTAAATCTCTTTAGAGTGGATAAAATTACGTGCAAAAATAAAGTGTAATATTGGTCAGTGCGAAATGTAAATAATATCTTAATTTACCGTTGCTAATTATATTGAAAACTCAAATAATAGGTAACGTATTTTTCAAAAAATTATTCGCAAACTATGCTTGCGCCTACAACACTTTTCTCTAAAAACTCTTTCTTTGATGCATCCAGTACACAAGCGGTTTGAAGAATTTATCAGAAAAGTTGTGAGAGCCTATTTTGGAGAGAATGCGAGTATCGGCAACGTGGCATTCACATTTACGTAACGTCTATGTGTAAGAAAATTGAAATGACAACGTAGCACACACACTTACATAACATCTGTGAAAAGATGACAGCGGTATCATGTTAGCACCTATTTGACGATCGTCTTTATTTCATAAGTATCTATGTACATATAAATTTGATATTGTTGGTAAATAATGATAACGTTTTCTATTTTTTGATGATCACTCTACGTTATCGATTCTCGCTTATCAAGTTTATCCCTTCGGCATCCTTTTAATAGTCAATTGTTGTCGCACTACGAACGCCTTGTAGGCACGTGACTCACCTTTTGCGGGGGCATTTGCACATGCCATTCGTGCATTTACGATCCCACATACATTATTTTCCGCCTTCTTAAGTTGCTTCTTTATCGCGCATTCTCTCGAACTATGGCATTTCATTCGCCCTCGTTCCCGGCAAAATAGTAATAAAAATGATAAACTACGTACGATTACCGGCCCTCGTGAAAAGATTTCTCTGAAAAATCCGAGGAAATCTCCTCGCTCGAACGTTAAGTAATTCAACGTGCCAGAGTGGGAAAGAATGCCAGTTGCCGGGATATGAGGAGTGCAAGTGGAGAACCGCGATGTGTTGTCAGTGGACACGAGCGGATTAATTCGCTGAACCTTTCGCAGCCCGCGCAACTGCGACTTCATCTTTTTATCACGCTCGACTATCCGGAAGAGGAATATCGTCATCGTGTTTTCTTTTTATGTTTTAAAGAGATATACATTGCGATATCTCTCTACGGCGCGCGTTTGTTCGCCTTATAAAAAACGGTATCCAAGTTGCCAGCGGAAAAGCAAAAGCACAAGGAAAAGGTAAAAAAAGTCGCGTGAGAAATCTTAATCGGGTTAACGGGAGATTTTCTTTGTTAAATATTATATAGAGTGTCCTGTATAAAATGATATGACTTTTATGTTCATCTCAATCCGTACTATACCTCCACTTCGAGAGCTTCGAAGATTATCCTGGGATATTCTATGTATGTGTTGTATTAAACTATGTTCTATGTTCTATGTATGTATGCAGTATTAAACATACTTCTTGTCAGAAAAAGTTTACAATGATTGTACAATATAAAAACTTTAGGTAAAAGTTAAAATGACAGCCGCAGATAAGCGCAACTCGTTCAATTTTGGCTTTAAGAGCAATGTAGTGACTCTCGCGCGACGAAGCTTCACAAAATTAAGAAACGACTGTCTAGTATCGCGCGATCGTGCAATTATTCGAAATTAAAGGTAGTCCGAGAGAATGAGAAAGAGAGAGAAAAAGAGAAGGACAGAGTGAAAGAGAGAGAGACAGGGACAGAGATAGAGATAGAGAAAGAGAGAGAGGGAAGAGAAAGAGAGAGCAAGTGCCAACTAGCTACACTAAAAGAGCCGAAACATGATGGAAGTGTGCTCGAATAAGCATTACTCAACCCAAGTGGCGATTCTCACGCGCGGTAAATTATAATATCAAATTGATCGTTTCATTGTATGAATTTAATCGCAATATTATTTCAGTCTAGCCCTTTGACTGACGAAGATCTAAGATATAGTACTCTTAAAATGTTTTTACGCGGTGTTCGTGCGCGACTTTGGATAAAAATATCAATGATACTTCGTGTCATTGATATTTGTAATCAAAATATTTAACCTCTTTGACACAACGCGAGTACTCGCCGCGTAATGTTATCCAGTTATCGAGAGTAGTAAAGCTCGGAAACGCTTGAACAGCTGAAAATTAAAGTTCCGATCAATTTGTGTAAAAATATCTATTTTTGTTGTAATAAAGTATTCGTATAAGATAAATCAATTGCACACATTTGTGACTAAATATTTATCCGATATCTTTTTGTCATAACAACAGACAAACAAATGTAGTCAATTCAATACATTATTCTCGAATAAAATACACTGAGGAGAAATGCGTGCGTAATTTGAAATTAAATTGACTTTATATACATACGGAGAGAATATTATAGTCTCTTTCGTGTAAGTCTCTTTCGTGTAAGTCTCTTTCGTGTAAGTCTCTTTCGTGTAAGTCTCTTTCAATTTTTTAGTAATGCAAGAACAAACTATTTTGCTAAGAAGACACGACAAATTTCGCTAAAAATAAAACAACAAATTTTTTAACAGCACATTCTACAGTTCTTAAGACATAAATAGCATATACGAAATGAAAGGATAATAAAAAATGGCTAGAAAATTCCGTAATGATCCTTATTACAAAATTCTCTCCGTGTAATCGATAACTCGGCCGTATGCGAGCGTTCAGAGCTGAGCTGTCGAGTTCAATCGACGAAAACGTGAAAGCAGAAAGCTTGCAAAATTGAACGTTTGCGTCCAGAATTGACTTGTAATCTAACATTGCAACGGCATATTGCATACACAGCCAAAGGGGAGTCAAAGGAGAGACTCACTCTTCAACACGATGTATTGATAAAACACACTAACTCGGAGCCACATGCTAAAAGGACGCGCGGATCCGGAAGCTCACGCGATAACATTAATTAATGAACTTGTCGTACTCAACTTTCCGCCGCGACTTCCGTACTCACCTGCAGATCCACGAATGTCGCCTCCTGGGCACGTTGCTCGGCGGGACCAGCAGCAGAGGAACCGTTCCTCTCGTTGCTCCGCCGCCGGCGGGGCCGCCGTTGCCGTTGCCGTCGCCCGGCGGAAGCCGCAGCTCCGGCACTTGGAGACTGCTCATCCTCAACACACGACACGCGCTCTCGAAGCGCTCGTACGCGTCACCAAAACACGAGAAATCCGTCGTCGTCGCCCTCGCACAGGACGTCTTCGCGTATCGTTACCCGCCGACCGGACATCACCGAACCCCTCGAGCTCGTCAGGCTCGTCCCGGCAGTCGACAGGTCGATCTCTCGCGGACAGACTCCCTTGAGTCGCGCCGCGATCTTACGCACGACGATGATCGTACATTTCACGCGGGCGCCTTCGTCAGAACGGCATCTTCAGCACGATCTGCACACGCGACGTCTTTCTCTCTACCCACGCGCATTCTGCCCGTCTGGTCTCTCTATCCTCTATCCTCCGACGACACCGTGGTTTGCCGTTGGCCGCGTTCGCACGGGGAGAAGGAACGGCCAGAATTCGCGAGAGACGCACTACTGTCGCGGAGCTACACAGTTGGTGGTCACGCTGCACTCTCAGTCGAAGGATTAATAACCGTCGCGGTCGGCGGTGGAGGTGGAATAATTTGCGAAACGTTTATCTAATGAATCGTGCACGAGCAACGTCAAAGGTGCTCCCTAACGAGAGGAATTCGTCATTCATCGGCATTCATCGCGAGACATGATCAGCTTTTCCTGCGCTAACGGTTGCAGCTTCTTGCGCCTGATAAGAGACGTCAGAGTCAGCCTTGAACATAACGCGTTTACATAACCCAATTACACGCGCGGACTGGAGGACTCCTCGGCAGGAATGCAGCAGCCGCGAACTTCGCGCGCACGGGCTCGTAAATATGTCGTCTCTCATTCGCGCTAACTGGTCGATCTGTTCGAATGCTGGAGACGCGATCGAACGCAGCCTCGTCGGCCTCGACCGCGAGGAATCGCAGGGAGTGTCTCTTGAAACCTCGGCAGCGCGAATGAGTATTTCAAAAAGAAAGGAAAAAGAAAGAAAAGAGAAAAAGAGAGAGAGACTTTCGTGCGAATCGAGTCGTTGTATCTGTGAAGTTGGCATATCATTTTAGGAAAAATCATAAACTATTGTTCTGGCTTTCTTCTCAACAGTTCTAAAGAAACTAGAGTTACCTGTAGAACTATTAAAAAAGAAGTTAGAATTTTCGATAGTTTGTGATATTTCAACTTCTCACATACACACACACACACACACACACACACACGCGCGCGCGGAGTCGTTCCGCGTCCGTCGACACGTTCGCATCTCTACGACTCTATCCCAAGCGATTTCGGCCGCAATTACGGCGAGGTGTCGGACGAAATCGCGGCGCCTCTTCCTGAGTGAGTGACGAGTGGTATTGCTTTTGAAGGCTCGAAAATTTGCGCACAACTATTGGAACGCGATACGGTAAGCAGCGTGTGGGGGTGCAAGCGTCAACGCGACAAAGCCCTCGCGGGTGCACTCGTTATGTTGCCAAAAGAGAACCATTTCGATACTCGACTCACGTACCGATACCGCCGTGAACCGCGCAATAGGATTTGTAACGATCGCCGAGCAACGGTTGTTTGACGCGAAGGGACGCGTATTTATTAATGTATTCCGCAGTGCAGAGAGCGGCTGTGTTAACGCGCTGAATACTAGATATGTCGACTTGTCCGCCCGTCAGTCAATCAGTTACATTCGTTTGTCATTAATTCGCGTCGTCCTGCGTGTGGGACCAGCAAACTCAGCGTTTCGACAGAAACGGAAAGTAAAGCCCCGGCGTGAAAAAAATTGGCAGCTCGCATAGCAACGTCCTTCGTTCCCAAGGAAATACAAGACGCCCGCGCGGAAACATCGTTGAATTAGCCGTCCAATTCGAAAAAGTCAACGCAATTAAGGAAAGGAAAGACGGGGCGAGGAGAGGAGAGAAACGTCGCCGGAAAGCTCCCGGAAACATCCCGGTGTCTCTGGCTGCGTCTTCTTCTCGGCAACGACGGGGCATTTGCAATTCAAATGGCGAAACGGAAGCGCGCAGCCCCGAAACTTCGAACGTCTCGTTTCTGTTTCGACGCAAAATGAAAAATCGCGCGGATTCGTGTTCCGCTCCGTTAGATAGTATCCTCCATATTGCCAGACGCTATTTATCGCAACTATAGACATATAGATCCTCGTTCTGAACTCTTCTTTATTGACAAAAGCATCTAAAGAATTGATAAATGTGACTGAAAACCAATCAGAAGGCTTATAAGCCACACTTAGAGACAATTTTGTCGATAAAAGAGAATTCACAGAATAAGGGCGATAGAATAGACTGCGCATTGCTGTAGAAGAACTAAATTCACTATTCATAAGAGAGGGCAACATAGAGAAAGATACTTTCCTTGTCAAATCGTTTAGTAGATGCTCTGGCGGAAAAGAGTAAGGAAGAGTATAAGAAATGTTTAATAACACTTTTCCTCTTTCTTTGTTCTGAAGAGTTCCGAAACTCTTCTTTGTTTAGGCAAAAGAGTTTAGGTAAAGTATTATTAGACATCATTTCATCAGGGTGAGAAGAACAAAGGAAGAAGTGATCACATGATCAATGCGCCCTCTTTGTTTCGCTATGTTTCATTCTCTTTTGTTTTCTTATATCACTTTCTTTTAGAATACTGTGTAACAGAGAAAATATTTGACTTAGCATATTTCTGTCCTTCAATTTTGTCATCAGTCTCGTTTCATAAAAATGCGCAATCTATTCTCTATGACCACGACATATGACACGATTGATGTGTCGGTTCGACGAATCAACGCGTGAACATTCATTTTCCGTTGTTACAATAGCGGGACTTCGTTTGTCGACGAGTCTCTTTTATTATGCATTAATTCCTCCCTCGCCTCTCTTTCTCGCACCTCTTTCGCGACGAGTGAACGAGGGAGAAGGCTGGACTTAACTTATCGGTTAATATCGATCCGCCGACGCGAATCCCAAGACACCAGTCTAACGGCGTGTGCTCGGGCGGCAAGTTAACTAGGAAAATTTATTGGCAGGCCCGAAGGGAGATTCGCGCTAACAATCGCGCCGTGCACGAAGAAAGGAGCCGCGTGTTCGAGCCGCGGGGACTGCACCGCCGCCGATGTGAGCGTCTATTAGAGTTACATTGTGAGCTACGGCGAGGCTTAATGGCCAAGCGTGAGGTCAATTGTGACAATTTCAACAGAATTTTTATCGCACGGGACCTCGACCCTATCACGAATCTGATGTTCCGCAGAAACAATTTGCACCGCATCTCGTCATGGAAAATTTAACTCCCGAATGAATCTCAATTTGCCTTGAGCTGCGTCAAGATACCCGAGGAGTTGAATATTAAAATCTTCGAGAGCGTGGCACAACGGCTTCCCGCTGAATGCTCGCCGACGAAAAGCTGACTCCAAGTCGTGGGGAATCCTTCGGTAATTTCAAGACATTCGACCAAACGAGTAAACCATTGCCGTCTTGAAGCGTGGAAAGGAAATGACGATTCCGTCAATGGGTGCTTCCGACAACTCGGGCTTCAACGGCAAGAGTGAAGCAAGAATAATGAGGCAAAACGCATTGAGGAAGAACGCGCGAGAAGAGCATGTAATGTCGGCGATAACGAAGGGCGCCGAAATGAAGGAGAATCGTCTCAAGTGTTAACCACACGCGCGGCCAACTCGCACGAAGCCACGTGTAAGCTGGGAATATCGTCGGTATATAAGTCAGAAGTAATAGCGACACTAAGGTGGAATTACTTCGATGAAGGCTGACGTGTAACAGATTTAATGCGTCGTTAAACGGTCGCGCTACACCGACTTCCTCTTTAATCGCGGCGCCGCTCATTGTTTTAAGATAGCGGTAACCTCAAGGAAGGATACGCGCGCGGTCGAGACTCGCGGATCTAATTCCAACGCGTCGGCATTGTCATCACCGTCGTCCTTGTCGTCGGCGCTCCGAGTCCGCGGGATTGCTCCGGCGCGCCTCCGCGTTTGCGGGCCAACAAACGTTAATTAAACAGGCGGACGAGGAACACGATGTCGCTAACCCAAGTTAAACAGCGGCGCCGTCATCAGAAACACTGTATGTACACACTGGATGTATAGGCGCGCCGTAATAGCAATGACATCTTAATTAGCGACTGTTCGGTAGTCCCGCGCGCCGCGTATTCGACTTACTTACGATTTACTTTGTATGTGTTGGTGTGCACAACGAAAGTGACAGAAATAAGACCTAACTTACCATATGCTCTTTGCTTCCCGTTTTCTGCTTTTTATCTTTCTGCGTCTCTGCTTCTCGACGTACTGTTTTAACGACGAGATTGTGTCTCTTGTCACGTGGCTCTCGTCTCTTCTGGAGTTCGTCAACTTTTATTTCGTAGCGACAAGAAACACAAGAGGCACTGGGAAATCAGTGAAATTAAATAAAGTTGGTCAGCTCTGTTACCTTATTAAAACGACCTGATTGGTGTTCACGTGAAGTGACACTTTTCCTCAGAAAGAACAAATTGTACGTGACGATTATTCCTTGGCGACAAGAAGACGAGAAACAAGAAACAGAAGCGATGAAACAAGATACAAAGAGCACATTGTAGATTAGGCTTAAGGCCTATAAGAGGCTTACACGCATGCTAGGTGCGAAATTAAATTTATACTCTGAGAGAATAATAATGTTTAATAGTGTGTCAACGTATGTGGCGAATCAGCCTTCCACGTCATCAACAGTTGAAAGGAATCGCAAAAATGCACAAATAACTGGGATAAGAAATGGATATTAATAGTGTAGGATTCTATGAACTATCCTTAACGTGATTACGTGCCGCAGCACAGAAAAGAGCTACAAAAGCTTTCAAACTTGAATCAATCGTTGTCGATAGTCGGACTAAGAAATAAAAGTTCCTCTCGACGAGAAGTAAAATTAATCGGCCATAATTATATAAGGAATTATTCAACTCAATTACATAACAAAACAAATATTATCAAATATACAATAATATCGACCCTCTAATAGCAAAATGGATTTTCGGAACGTATTTAGGAAGATGAGATCGGATCCAACCTGATATTCTGTCTTATTCGTTTTTCATCTAATCAATACACAAAATAGCTACTTCTTCCTCTATTTATGTATAGAAGAAAAAATATATTAGGTGGTAAACTTACAAGTAACACTAGGGAAATGATAATCACCGATTTTCCTGAAACTGCGCATACAAGTAGTTCTTCAAAAACTATTAGACACGTATTTTTTTGTTTTTCCCCAAAAACGAATTTTGGGGTAGAAATTTCCCCTTTTGGTGGGGGGGTAAGAGGTACTTTACAAACTGTTTGTAGGATTCGTATGAAATTTGGTATCTAGGGCTTTTTGACCTCGCTGATTTCGAATTTGAAGTCAGTTTTTGAACATTCAAAATGGCGGATCCAATATGGCGGACGGATTTTCAT
>NW_022639461.1:324041-324939 GCF_010583005.1 Odontomachus brunneus | reverse complement strand
ATTTCTATGAAACATGGTATCTAGGGGTTTTTGGCCTCGCTGATTACGAATCAGAAATTCTTTTTTGAACTACTTTTAGCATTACCCAGGAGCAACGACGTGGACGTAATAGCTTTTTGTTCCCATTGAGGTGCTTTATTAAAAGTGAGTCTCCTTACCTCTCACTTTTCGGGAGGTTTTTGCTGTGAGTCTCCTTGCCTCTCACAATATCGGGAATTTTTTGCTGTGAGTTCCCTTGCCTCTCCCAATATCGGGAGTTTTTTGCTGTGAGTTCCCTTGCCTCTCACAATATCGGGAGTTTTTTGATATAAGTTCCCTTGCCTCTCACTTTTCGGGAGGTTTTTGCTGTGAGTCCCCTTGCCTCTCACTTTTCGGGTACTCTATAAAATTGGTGCAATAATATGGAGGGTTATCATCTGTAATTGCAAAAAAGTGTTGCATGCACATTGATGCATTACACCAAGCACATCTAATTAGTCTAACATCTTTGCAAAGTTTACAGATGATATTGCAATTTTTGAAACAGAAATCTACGGCAGTTTCGCATTTTTCTGGTTTTTCTGCAATATACCCACTTTTCCACCAAGCGTATTTGAACAAATTTCGAAATTTAGGAGAGGAAAATTGATTATGGATTAAGGACTGTATTTTAAGGACATTGTTTCTCAAGTGTAAGTTGACATCATAGCCATATAGAATTACTATGTCTGAAAATTGTCTTAAAAAATTTTTCCATAATCTAAAACCGTAAATGTCCAGTGGCTAAATTAAGCCAGTAGTTCCAGCTGGAATCATCAGAATTTTGACACTTTTATTTCCTCTATCTATATTGTCAAATTTGGTTTTAGTTTGGCCAGTCCAAGAATCTAATAAAAGAACGGAATTCGTTCCAGCATTT
>NW_022639461.1:312740-323622 GCF_010583005.1 Odontomachus brunneus | reverse complement strand
CCAAAAATTATTTTTCTCTTATTACAAAGAAGTCCACGGCGTTCTTCCTGACAATGAGTAACGCTGAATGTAGTTCAAAGAAAAATTTCTGATTCTTATTCAGCGACTGAAAAAGATCGAAAATTCCAAGTTTCATAAAAATCTAGTTCTGTTTAAAAATCTGTTCGCCATATTGGATCCGCCATTTTGAATTTTCGAAAACTGACTTTAGATTCGTAATCAGCAAGGCCAAAAACCTCTAGATACCATATTTCATAGAAATCTTTAAAAAAAATGAAAATCCGTCCGCCATATTGGATCCGCCATTTTGAATTTTCGAAAACTGACTTTAGATTCGTAATCAGCAAGGCCAAAAACCTCTAGATACCATATTTCATAGAAATCTTTAAAAAAAATGAAAATCCGTCCGCCATATTGGATCCGCCATTTTGAATTTTCAAAAACTGACTTCAAATTCGAAATCAGCGAGGCCAAAAAGCCCTAGATACCAAATTTCATACGAATCCTACAAACAGTTTGTAAAGTACCTCTTACTCCCCCTCACCAAAATTTGTAGATTTCTACCCGATTTCTACCCCAAAATTCGTTTTTGGGGAAAAACAAAAAAATTCGTGTCTAATAGTTTTTGAAGAACTACTTGTATGCGCAGTTTCAGGAAAATCGGTGATTATCACTTCCCTAGTGTTACTTGTTAGTTCCTGCGGCTCACAGTTAGATGACGTTAGTTGTAGGTGTAATTTATTTTGACATCTGAAACTGGCTGCATTTTAGAGGTTAGACATTTGTCAATAAAATTCAGTGCGAAGAGATTCATTTAAGCGAGCAGTGCTATTTTTTCTTTTGATTAAATATGGAACGTGATAAGTTGTTTTTTCGACATGTGCTGCTTCATTACTTTGACTTGAAAAAAACTGCAGCTGCAGCTCATAAATTGCTTTTCGAAGCTTATGGCAATTATGCTCCATCGGAAAGAACATGCCAAGTATGGTTTCAGCGATTTAAGAGTGGTGATTTTGATGTCAATGATAAAGAACGCTCAGGCCAACCGAAAAAGTTTGAAGACACCGATTTGCAGGCATTATTGGACGAAAACTCTACTCAAACGCTCCAAGAATTGTCTGCAGCATTAAATGTTACTCCGATGGCTGTTTCCAAACGTCTACATGCAATGGGAAAAATTCAAAAGGAGGGAAAATGGGTACCACACGAATTAACCGCAAATGCCATTGCGAATCGCTTAAACATCTCTATTTCTCTGCTCGCCAGGCAGAAAAAGAAGAGTTTTTTGTGGCGCATAGTGACTGGCGATGAAAAATGGATATACTTCGATAATCCTAAACGAAGAAAATCATGGGTAGACCTTGGCCAACCATCGACATCCACACCAAAGAGAAATATTCATGGCCACAAAGCAATGCTTTGCATTTGGTGGGATATGCACGGCATCGTTTATTATGAGCTACTCAGACCTAACGAAAGTATCACAGGGGATCGATATCAATCACAATTAAACCGTCTGAATGAAGCATTGTTGGAAAAAAGACCAGCAGTAGCCAGCAATCGACGTAAAGTCGATTTTACCGTTAGAGAATTAATAATAATTGTGACAAAGAGTCGGTTTGAGAGCTGCTTTGCCACGTAAAAAGAGCCAGAGATAACTGGTCACGTGCGTTTGATGCCACCAAATATTATTCTCCCACAGTATGAATATAATTTTGCATTTTGGCTATCACAAGCCTTGTTTCTCTCATTATAATTTACTTTGTCCCGTGAAATCCGCAACTGATTCAATCGTATCCAAGTGCCCGGGACATCGCTGTACGGTGACAAAAAGTCCCGCTTGCGTGCACAAAAGAAGAGCTCACCTTTGCGCGGACGGATGACACAGTAATTTTTAATTGGTACCGCGGGACCGATACACATACGCACACGTACGCGCGCGAAACAGACGCGGCAAGCTGATAATGCTGTCATTTGAATTGCAAAAGACACCGTATTACTTGTGTGCATATCATCAACATTGTACCACTCGCGCAGTTGCGTGATATACACATCACGCGAACTTGTCTTGGTAGGAAATGTCCGTAATATATACGCCACCAACCAATTCCGACCAATCATAGCTCAGCGGAAGCCGTTCAGTCGATCGATATTCGTTTAATTAATTGACGATTTCGTAATTAAAAAGAAATAAACAGAGAAACGACGGATTTTCCCATTGACCAACTCGCGTCATCGTAATCGCTTGAACAGCCATTCGTTTGATTCTGATTAACTCCGCATTTTATATGGCTGTTCGCGAAATAATTATAAAAGAGCTGTGCGTTCAGTTTGATGAGTTCTATTCGCACACAATGGGTGTGTCATGAATTGTCAGAGGCCTATATAGTTGTCTTTTACTCTGATTGCGCATCACGTTCGCGAATTCGCAAAATAAGTCCGCGAATACTAACCGCGTAACAAAGTGCCATTATAATTGACGGCTCAATGATAAGCCGAGTTTCACAGATTCGCGTCCGCTGGTTCGTTACTTCGCCGCGTTACGGCGCGAGTGAACGGATCATTTGCCGTAAGACAAGGACAACAACGAAAGCGTCCTTGACTTGGAAGGAAGAGCATGCACACGTCCGCGCGGAAGAGTACACGGAACACCTCGGAATGTCCCGTGAATTCGTAGCGCCAATAGAGACAACCGCAATTTATATATATAAACGCCGCTGATGGAGATGAGAATCGCTTTTACGAGCTGGGGAACGACAAGCTAAATGGAGCAATGAACCCGACATCGCTCCAGAGCGGCTTTAGGATCGCTTTAACGATCCGCGTTTGATCCGAAATGTCATTCGCAATTCGCGAGACGTTCGCACACCGCCAGGCGAGTTTGGCTCATTAATTCGCAGCGAGGTTCGTAAATTGATCGGAGATAATTGCAGTCCTGAACGCGAAGTGTCGCGCGCGGATGAGTCGCGTTGAAATGCGCGATCGGACGATATCCGTGTCTGGCGCGAAACAAACAAGTGCCGAGAGAGAAAGAGAGGGCAAGAGAGGCAAATAGCAATTACGAAATCGGCTCGCGTACGCGAATCGCTCGGCCTTCGCTTTTACGGCACAAAACTTCGCGGCTTTCGACATAACAGCACGCGTACACACGTATCAGTTGCGTGTGCACACACGCGTATGCGCGTGTGTATTTCGCGACGTCCAACGAAAAGAATCAGCGATGTATAACACAAACCACTGCAGCGCGTATTTGATAACTGCTCCGTCCCGAGTCGAAATTTTCCTGCTTTCAGCCTCACTATTCCATTCAACACTTATTTTGATACTCTGAAACCTACATCAACTCTTTTGATTCTATTTAACCTATCCGAAATGTTGATCCTACTTTCAGCCTTATTATTCCATCCAACACCTATTTTGATGCTAAAGAAAGTGAAAAGGGAAATTTCATCAGAGTTAAAGTAGATATAATTTGTATTAAATAAATTTGTACTAAATAAATTTGTATTAAATAAATCAGAATTAAACCTACTTTGTGTGCTAACTTAGCTTCTATTGCGTACTGTAGAATTCAAGGCTCAAGGTTTAAAGTCAAAATTTGGACTCGGAGTTTTTCTGACTAATTGATCTTACAGAGTCGCGCGTACGTACGCCGAGTTCGACTTCAAAACAAACGTAGAAAAACAATGTTGTCTTGAAATTTAAAGCTGCTTGCATACTGCGAGATCGACTAGCAATTCTTCTTCTCTTTTTTTCTTTAGCGAGCAACTTAAAAATACGCTCTCAAACCTATAGGAGGACCAGAATTTCGCAGCGGGCTCTAGAATATCCTAAATATCGAATAATTATTTCCCAAAAGGCTTTCCGAAGTAAAGCGGCAATGTCCTGAAATTCACTTCCAGAAAGAATATAACAGCTAGAATCAGCATTTACGTTCGAACAGGATATCTTTGCATACAACAAGCAAAATCTGCTAGGTGTTAGAATTTTCCTTTCTTATTGTAAATATGTTCTCTTTATCTTATTTTTTTTGTTTTCCTTTTACAAAAAATGTTATTTTCTTTCGTATTTATCGTAAAATGCTTTTTTCCTCTTTTGTAACGCTTTTAGGAAGTTGTCCTAGAGTAACGCATCTCTATATCTCTCTTCCTGTATATATTTCTTATTACACCGAGCGTTCTGAATTTTTCTTCCATATTTTCCAACGTCTAATCCTTTTACGAATCTCGCGGGCACGGGAGAAGGGCAGAACAACTTTTACAGAGGCGATATTTTCCCATTAGCTCTAATTAAAAAATTAAAGCACGCGCGACCGGGTAGGACACGTTTACACGCGCATTAAATTTATGCAAGAGTCTTCCAGCGAACGACGCCACGCGCGTAATTACTGACTTCCCACCGCCTGGCTACGATCTGACATTTTGCGAAGCACATTCTTTTCTCAAGTGTCAGTACGGTTGCGCATGCGCGCACACGCACTCGGTGAGACACCCTTTGACAAGTGAGGAGCGCTATACGGCGAACCTACCTACCTGTCCTTTGATAGGTCAGCCTCTTTAATATAAGTCTGTGTCAACAACGGCTCTAATCGGGCGGGCTCGCCGCTTTGAAAGACCCCTCACCGCATATCCCCGTGATCGCGAAGTGACGTATCTATTCATTCCCCGACACCTTTCCCTCGCAATGCCAGCTTCGCTCACGGACGAAAGAAAGTGTCGACGTCTGACAGATAGGAACGCTGGGCGATCGATAATAGTGGCCGCGCGCGCTTTTACTTACGCTCCTCGTCGTGCGCGCCGAGTTACTGCGCCGGGTCTCGAATAATTAGCGCATGAAAAGAAAACGATCCCACGGAACGGATAATCGATAACACGTCGCAAAGTCAAAGGAGGATAATTGTTATTTATGGCAGCTGCGCGCGGGAGGCTTCGTTACAATACGATTCTTTCGCGCTCGCGGATTCCGAAGGCTCCTCGTTAGCGTCGGAACGAGAGAGGGAGAGAAAGAGAGAGGCCGCCGAATGAAAAGCGCGATCGCGCAACAGTCCGCGTTCCCGTCGTTAAGTGACCAGACTGACAGCTCTATCGTGCGCCAATACAATACGATACGTAATTATACATCTAAGCGTTACAATTGCGACGTGGCTTGCC
The DNA here is from genome assembly GCF_010583005.1 of Odontomachus brunneus. Classification (NCBI taxonomy): domain Eukaryota; kingdom Metazoa; phylum Arthropoda; class Insecta; order Hymenoptera; family Formicidae; genus Odontomachus; species Odontomachus brunneus. Next base: position 318,472 of record NW_022639461.1, on the reverse strand, counting down.
GCGAACGCGTTTCTCGCGCATTCCGCTCGCACTTGAGGAATTCGCGGAATTCTAATTAGCCTGCTCGGACTAATCTATGTAGAAATAAATGCCGGTGTATACACTAGCTGCGACTCGAGGCCACTTGGACGTTCGGCGGATAATGCGCCGAGTTTATCGGCTGTATCGACTCTTTTGTTGACTAACTTGCGGGGGTTGTGAAAGCCTTTCTCGGTCTCGGAGAGAACTCTTCAACTCTTCCGTATGCCGCGCTCGAGAGTCCCTTCAAGCGTCGTACTAAAAATCCCCTCAAAGGTAACGGTTGACACAGCGACAGAAAGGGAGAGAAAGAGATAAATAGAGGGAGGGAGAGAGAGAGAGAGAGAGAGAGAGAGAGAGAGAGAGAGAGAAGAGGAAGAAAACCATCGCCGAGAGAGACAATCGATTCAGCACGACTACAGAACGAATATAATCGAGAGAATACCTAACAGTAACCCCTGTACAAGAATACTTCAAAATAACACATTGATTATCCGGCATTTAAACACAGCCATACGAATTTCCATTTCTGCAACAGAGTGATGACGATGCCGTTTCGACATAACATCGATGCGCAATCGGCCCCAATAGCAATTATGACTATAATAATTATGTGGTAATAACAATTAAACAATACACAAACATTGTATGTAAAAACAAATTTCTCTATATTTACTACACGTCTCATATATGAGAAATTGATTTTATTTTAATACCAAAGCTATCAAAACTCAAAAAACACTTCATAGGACCATTTCAACGATCAATAATAGAGAAGAATAGATCAATAATAGAAAAAGAATTTATATGGAAAAAGAAAAAAACTAATATCCTTTCCGTGCAGCCCTTATCAATGAAATTTGGTTTTAACAAACAAGCCGACGCGTTTTGGTCGAAGGACGCAAAATTTCTGGACCTTATGATTCAAATCGATTCTAAGAATCGCTAAGAATGCCGTTTCCTTCGACTAAAACGCGTTGGTTCACTCATCACAACTCAATTTTTATCTCCGTGCATAAGAAGGAAATTCAAAATACGATCATACGAATAAGCTCACACGCGTAATAATTGTATCGAACGCACAATCAACGCTTCTGATTTGACTTTTTTCTTAATCATTTACGCGATTTTCGCGCGTTGCGCGAATTTTTGCTTGTAGCACCGCGGCGCGCGTCATTACACTAATCTGTGTCGATCGGCAATATTAAATTATATTACGTTGTTAATTGAACCTTTGGGATAGAGATTAATGCGGTATTACAATTGCCATTCGCAGAGTACGCGTGGCTTCGACTCCGCCGAGTCGAAGCCACGTTCTAATTGACCGGTTGAAACCATCCAATTTCCGGTTATCCTGCCAGTGACTTAGCACCGACGCGAATAGATACGCGAGCGAGAACCGGCTAATGCGATAAGTAACTCAGGTTTGGTCTATGGTTGGCATTGCAACGCGTCGCGAAAGCTAACGGAAGAATCGCGCGCCGTAATTGAGACAACCGTCGCTGAGAGGTGCATTAGCAGAAAGAAACCAGAAAGAGCTCAGTGCGAAGAAAGGCCGACCTCGCAAATTGGCCGACGTAGAAGTCGATGCAGTCGATTCGAAAATCCCAACTAGAAATTTATCCCATGGTCCGCTGGCCAGGCATCACAAAACCATTCGAAAAGGTTCACAGTCGGAATGGTTCAATTATTCCCTAGGTGTCTATTGTATTCTCTACACGAAAAAAAGTCGCAGTTCGCGCAACTGAATAGGGACCAGACGAGAAACTCGCTGATGAGAAATGAAATTTCTGTTACTGTGACTGAAAACATTCGTCTGAACACTCTGTTGCATTAAAACTCAGTTGAGATAATTGAGCGCAATTAGCTAGAAACCTGTTCCTCCAGGAATTCTCATCTGTACCTACAACCGAGTTTTTCATCTGGTCCCCGGGTAATAGAAAATTCAGTTACACTAATGGAGTTATTTTCTCCATGCAGGGAAAACGAAGTAATTCCGGTCAAAAATCTTTCCAAATAGCTTTATAATATCTACTCTAATCGATCCCAATCAGGTATTTGATTTGCACAAAGTGATATATAAAATCCTAATTATTAATAAAGTTTTAATTCTTAATACACGAAGAGAATTTTATTGAGAATTTAGTATCGAATAGATTGGCATTCTCTACAATAATTTATTATCCTTTCATTTGATATGTGCTTTTTACATTTTGAGAATTGAAATGTGCTACTAACAAATTTTCTGTGTGTTTCTATCAAATTTATTGACTGTTCCTGCATTATTAGAAATATAGTAAGATTGGAAAGAATTTAGATGAAAAAAGAAACCAACTAATATTCTTTCCGTGTAACCTTTATTATTAACAAGGTCTTGGTTACCACGTGGCGATGCATTACTTATCAGTATCTGTTAGCATCACCTCGTACAAACCAGCTAACTAATTGGGATCAATCTGATCAGGAGCGTGGGATAAAGTTCTCGTCGGGATCTCATTTTCGCGCAAAGGGCAAATGGCAAAGGCGTGTTCCTTCCGGGTGGAATCGCTGAACTTTGAGGGTGAATTCCGCAACGCGCAAGGAATCACGTCTCTTCCACGTGGCAATTCCCTGAAAAATACTGGTGCTCCTAATCGCCGGGTATCCCGTGTGCCCTTTTGAGCCAATTTGACGTGAGCTTTGTATTCGTTGCTGTAACCGCCTACGTAACCCTATAATCCGAGTTGTATTCGGCCTCATCTGTCGCTGAACTATACTTCCGTAACAAGCTCGTTCCGCCTGTGTACACCGCACGAAATCGCTGTCGCACGTAAAACCACGGATAAATTTCTTAGTATTTTCCCAAATACCAGGTTAGATTCCAGTCAGAATATCCAACTTTGCTCCTAAATAAATTATCCCAACACGATACTAATTGAGAATCCCATTTTTGTCCCAAAGACTGAGAACAAATAAATTGGCATTCTTTGCACTAATTTATTATCCTTTCATTTTATACCTTTCGTTTTTTACATTTTTTACGTTTTTTACATTTTATACGCTTTCTATATTTTAGGGAGGTATACATACTTGTAAATACTCGTGTTTCATATATCTTGCTCAATTTTAGTTTAAAATGTAAACCAGAAAGAATTTTTGGGAAAAAACGTTGGGAATAACCAAATCTGTTTCCCATTTAAATTCGCATGTTTAAAACATTACACTTCTAACCAGAACCTGCATAAATTTCCCGTCTAGAACCTATAATTATTGCGGAAAATCGGGCTGGATTCCAATTAGATCCCAGAGTATTTTCTATACGAACGATCTCTGCCGACGTCTCGAGATGCGATCGGCCAGAGGCGAACGAAGAGAACGAATGCTCGCGCGTGGAATCCGGAGGATCGATCGTCGCAACTCAGAGCGCCTCCGTTCTCCCCGCGCGCGTTGGCGTTTCCAAAAATTCCCGAGACTTTGATTGATGCCGCTGTAGATAGCCCGTCTCTCCCTCCCCTCCCCTCTCTCTCTCTCACTCTCTCTTTCTCTCTCGTCCTCTCAGTTCCTCCCTCGCTCGGAGGGAGAGGAGCGGCGGGTCTCGCGAGAGGCCATCAGCCGCGGCGCGATCGCCGATACGGTACGGAATGCATAATGGAACGGACTCAGAGTCGATGTTCCGCCAAGGATTGTGCCGAATACGAAACGAGTTCTGGACGGGTTATCTCGGGCGCGGGCGGAAAAGTACCGAGCAACGCGAGAGAGTAACGAGTATCTTTAATCTGCCGTGCTGCCTGAGAGAGCTCGTTCTCCCCCCGCGACGAGAGAAGACGAGAGAAACGCCTGCAAAAGCCGCCCAGACCGAGAGCAAGGAGGACAACACAACCTGCGCGGCAGCCGAACTTGCAGCGGGTAAACAAATTGTGAAACGAACGAGCCGTGCACGACGCACACGACGCGAGCGATTATGAAATCGCGCGCGCGAGAAAGAGGAGAAACCGACACGGAACACGTATGTACGCATATATGTATATACAAATATACATGGTCCGTGCGATAATTAACGAGTAACGAGAGAGCTGTCGTGTAATAAAAAATCCCCTGAAATTATGATGGAGCTCTTTCGAGTTCCTTTTCCTCCGGCGTCGCCGAATCTCTTTCTTTTCTCTCTTTCTTCTCGCGGATCGCACGGAACATCGGTCGTGAGCGTGACGCGTGAGGAGTACCCGCGTCGATATCGAACTTCTCTCGCTGGAGTAATGCGTGGCGACGCAATAACAAAAACGAAGAAGAATCTAGCGGAAAAAATAAAAGGGTCGCACAGAGCCACGTGACGCCTCGCTCTAATTTTTCCGCACGACGGGACGATTATGTGTTGCACCGCGTGCCGGAGACGTGCTAACCGCGCCTTTACATTCTCGTCCTACGAGGTTATCGATCATATACCTTCCCTTTTTTTTCCCTCTCTCTCTCTCTCTCTCATTCTCTCTCTCCTCGCTCCGATTGAGGATCGAAGTACCTACGTGGGATAGACGCGTAAGCTGATACCTCGAGAGCAGGAGATGATAGTTCGTATCGTTCGCGGGAAGAGAAAGTGCAACGTGCAAGCGAGCTGATGATCGCACGAGGAAAAGAAAGAGGGGAAAGGAGAGAGAAAGAAAAACACACCGATATCATACAATCGGTACTATTTGCTCGCACAACAGAAACGGTAATTCGGAGGCATACCGTAAACAAAAAAGTGTACACAAATCGCCACGTATTTTAACCCGTTACGCTAGCTTGTCGTCCGGACAGATAGCGGCGTTTGTTTGGAAAACCGAGACGCGAGATTTCCCGTTGCGCCGGCCACACAGTGTGTAACTGCGCTGTGTATCAATTTGGAATTTTGATGTTGCGTCTGTCCAAAATTTGACGCGTGGATGTACCTGATGCTGAACACGCCTGAATGCGTTGTCCGTTCTCGCGCAAATTACCATGATTGATTAGTAGTCGGTCCCAGGAATAATAGTCGGCGGCCAACACGAGTTACCCATCGTCGGACACGGCGCTTGACCGAATAGAGCGGAACGGGCAGTCAACGAAGATTGCGGAGGTGGTACCGTCAGCTCGCGACGTCTCGTTTACATGCTCCCTTCCACACGTGTGTGTGCATCGTTATTAATGAAGTTGACGCTAAAGCCGAGACACGGCAACCGGGGAGCTTCGAATTTTTGGTGGGAGTGTATCGCGCATCGCCTCGTATTATACTTGCGGCACAATGCAGCAGATAAAACGTTACCGAGCGTAACATTACGAGCTATGCTGCAAATCCGTAGCTTCCTTGCGTAGTTTCGTGGCTGTACGAAGAAGCGACGCCCATTATCTCGGCACGATCCTCCGTCGCGGTCTGAATAATTGCGATCACAGAGTACTATTTACATGCCCATTATCGAGATGGCAATTGCTCAGTCTTGCTGTGATTAAATCAAATTGTTCATGAAACTATCATCGTCGTAAGAATGATTATATTCTAAGCGCACTATTTCCTGCTGTTTTGTGATAACAGATTTCAATATATCAGAAAGAGAGAGAAAGAAGTATTTATTTTAGTCTTAGAACATATCTTCTAAGAACTGTTACATATGAAGTTACATATAAAGTTACATGATTAATGTGTGGGAGAAATTACCAGAAATAAAATATATATATATATATATATATATATATATATATATATATATATATATATATATATATAT
>NW_022639461.1:305138-312540 GCF_010583005.1 Odontomachus brunneus | reverse complement strand
ATATATATATATATATATATATATATATATATATATATATATATATATATATATATATATTTATTTACTACAATATTTGCTATATATAATATTGTTGCGCTTGCGCTTGCACTCGCGATCGCGCACGGAGGAAATGAATGAACATAATTATAAAAGAATGAGAAGCTTTACTATGTGCAGCGAAATATGAGTTTACAGGCTCAGTCTCAATACAATCGTAACACGTCCGTTCGTCGACCCGCTGTCAACTCTGTCAGTTGTTGTTTACTCCCCGTCAGCTGTTGTTACTCCCCGTTGTCAACCGCGTCCCTTCGCTTGTCTCCCTATACCGGGATCATCGAAACCGTTGCATCTCCGTTGCAACAATATTTATGATTGTTTCACAAATTTAAATTGAAGTATCTCTAAATGCATTTTGAGAAAATTATCTTACAGATATTTCTTAAAATAAGTTAAAATATTTTATTTCTTTAATATGTATATATATAGACTAAGTAATTATACCTAAGGAGACGTGCAAGCAAAAGAATGAAGAAAAATAACAAAAAGAATAGAGCGAAAGAATCTAAACGGATAACAGATAAAATGTATGGTAGAGGATGTGAATATCTCAACTCGCGCGCACGGTGGAGATCTTACGCACTATCGGGTTACTGATGCTCGCCCACCTCATATACGCCGAAGATATCCTAATGCGAGAGAATTAACGCAAATTGATTAAAAATATCTGCTATTGATTCATGAAAGATAGCAAGTGGATAGAGAGATTTAATGTCGTAATAAAAGAAAAAAGTAAGCAACTGCACGCGCGCGATACGATAGCGCGGATAATCTTTACCAAGGTAAACAAGGATCGCACGAACGCGCCAATTATCGCTGGGTTATTCGCGCGATCGCGCTCCCGGCATAGTTTACACGAGAAATAATGAATATTTCAGCGTGTCGCGGCAGATCCATCAACAATGGGGACAGGACGAAAACGCCTCCAGTTCTTTCTCTTCCGCGGCGCTCTCATGCAATTCAGCGACGCACCCGAATCACGTACACAGCCTTCATCGACCGCGCTTCACGTGGAAAATCCTTGTCACCTTGTCACGCCGCGGTCGCACAACGCTTTCTCCGATGGGTGGAAAGATTTGGAAAAAAAGAAGAAGGAAAGAAGAGAGAGAATCTTTTGCGAAAAGAGAGAATTGTCCCAGGGACGCGAACGTCGGGCAGAAAATTAATTATTTTTTTCACGCGAGAGGAGGAGAGAGAAAGAAAGAGAGACGGACATCGTAGCGATTTTAAAATGCCGCGCTCTGATCGTATTTTATTCATAATCACTTCAAAAGAAGCGCGAAGAAAAACGTAATAACACAGATGATCTCTGCAGGATCCGTGGCGGCACTCCCGAAGACACGTAGTTTCCGCGACAGTTCAACTCAACCAGCGTCTTTTATCGACGCTAAAGAAGAAGGGAGGATTTAATAAAAGATATTTGCATAAAGACGACCGATTAGCACACAATTAAAGCTCACCCGATCCATACACGATGACTCTATGCAAGATGCACGCGCCAGTCTTTGGCATGGAGATTCGAGGCGCAACACGCGTCAAAGTAGGATGCGTTCGGCGCACTGAGAGAGAAAAGTTTCGCCAATTTATAGTCAGTGGCACAAGAGCGTGTTTGCAATAATTCAAACAATAGGTACCTAGCATATAATATTTTTGTGTTTCAAGGTTCGTAATACATGAAATTAAAATGCATTGAAAGCTAAATTTCAAACTCGTTCATGTCTACATGATAATCGTACGTAAACGTCTCGAAATACAGAAGTTAAAATGCACGAAATGAAAACCGTGAGAAATACGTCGTTACAATAAGTTTGTCCTCACAACTCCCGACGCCAAACTCATTGAAAAAATATAAACAACCGTACTGATCTAAGTTTCGGAAAAACAGATTTTTATTTTGAAACAGCTGTCGTATCGGCTTCGCACATGACAGTCGTTAACAGAGATATAAGAGGAAAATCTTATTCAGAATTTACCTCCTCGCCGTCGAGGATGACTCGAAAGTAGAAAGGACTGAACACTGTACTAGATAAACGCATTTTAGTGCATATAATATACGTTAAGATTGTATTCATTATTTTGTAAAAGACTGTGTGTTCTAGGAAAAACAGTTAACACGCTCTTGTGCCACTGACTGTAACAAAATACCAGTAACTGAACCAAATACTTGGTTGATATGAAACTCATGATGGAAACAAGTATTACTTTCGATTTGTTGCTCCAAACAACATTTTTGCGATAGAGGCAGACGCTATCTGCTCAGTTAATTCGACAAATTATGAATTTTATCCTAATAATATAATAGTAATACAGACTATTAGCATTAAAGATGGAATTAAACAAAATTAGGAAATGACGTTTCACCAAATCAGTCATATTAATAAGGAAACAAAAAATGCTGATAAACGAGACATTTTTCTCAGCGCGCATCCGCGCGATATCAGTCTCGTGCACTGACAGAAAAAATGTCATTGTGGTCTAACTAGAATTACAATTATTTTTTTATCCTAATATTTTTCGTAATAAAATAATAGCATGATTATTATCAGTAACATTATAGTGAAATTTAATAAAAAAATAATATTTATAGTAGTAGTAATTTGTAGTTATTATTTCTTCATGCGATTATAGTTACAAATGCCGAACATTTTTCTTCAGCGCGGCGGGATTGCGTTCGGGCATAGCTCCGCCGTTGAATTTCGCAGCTGGACCGCGTTGATACCACGACGCGATCGTTATTACATCATCATTAGCTTGCCTCGTTATCAACGTACTCAAATTTCCAGCTCGATGTGCCCGAACCGCTAATCTTCAATCGCGACTGGATTCTCATCTGCTGGACGCGCACTGCAATTGCGTTGTCTCATCCCGATGGAGATTCCGCGGCGAATTTCACACGCTATGCGAAACAGCTATCTTCACTTACTTCTGTGTTCTTTTTAGAAGGGAACAAGAAGAAAAAAGAGATTAACTTTCGTCGAATGCGGATTAATGGCACAATCATTTTGTACGTCAAAAGCGAACAACGCGCAAAGTTTCCCGATCGTTCCGTCTCGCGGAAGAGTCGCGGACATATTCGACCGCTACCTGTCTGCCGTTTTTCTCTCTCTCACCGCTTAATCGTGTTTCGTATACGCGCGGGTTAATAGCAAATCAGATTACCGTCACGCTCCACGGTAAAAAGCGTGTTTTACGAAATGTTCGTTCTGTTTAGTCTGTAAATGAAGGTGCATTAACCCAAATTCGGTATGCACGGGATGCGGACCTTAAATATCCTCCCATTAGCTTCTGTCATAATTAAATCAGCTCGAAAAATTTGCATTACATTAATAGCCGCGCAAAATAACGAAACAGGGAACGGTAATTATCCGGTCAGTTTTTTCCCTCCTTTCTTTGTGCGCCGGATAAACCATTCGGACAGTTTTAATTTAGCAGACGCGTGCGACAAGAGCAGAGAGAAGGACAGGAGAGTTTGAAAAAGCCGCGAGAGTTATCCACTAGCGAGGAAATTGCCTTGAGAATGAAATGTACACGCTATTTATAACGAATCGCCCCGAGAAGCTTCCCCTGATGAGTTGCGAGAAGAAGGGTGGCTTCTCATGAAATTAGTCGACGTTGATTATAACGTGGAGAGATAAGGGTTGGCGCGCGCGCGAGAGAAAGAGAGAGAGAGAGGGAGAGGAGGGATTGCCTGGTTTTTCATCTCGTCAATTTCACGTACGTCTCGCGGTACGTTTCGTTGTGACAAGCGACAGTAGCCGATGGCGATATACTTCGCCATGTCACGACGACTAATTATAACCGTTAGAGAGCATTCTCCTTTTCCTTGGCGGCGAAACACCGAATATCCGTCGGCGCTGACGATTGGTGGGTTTAAAAGCATGTCAACATGAGGAGTAGACATCCCGCGGTGACTCGTGGAGAGTAAGTTGAAGTCGCGTAAACTTTTCCACAAGTCGTCACTCCGCGCGCGATGCCCCTAACGTACTTAACGTCTACACTCAGCTAGAGGAAAGTTTCCAGTGGGAAATGACTGAAGCTATGAGAAATATCTTCAGACATGTGCAATAGAGGGCCGAATTGTGTAAATGTCACGAAGAGAAAGAGAGAGAGAGAGAGAGAGAGAGAGAGAGAGAGAGAGAAATGGTCTTTTCAGACAAAAAGTATTACAGTATAAAGAGAAGAAAGAAATAAGAAAATTTATAAAGAGAGAGAAAAAGAAATTAAATAATTGTATTGGATTCCATACGAAGAAGCCGATCGCAAACACCCGATAACGACATTTTTCTCAGTGGCCAGCTTATCTTCGTGGATATGTCATGGCGTTTATCGGGGAAGGAATACGAGACGAGGCGAGCAAAATTAGAAATCACGTAGAATTGCGAGGCGCTTTAAGTTGTTAACGATCGCATCCGCGCACAGTCACATGTACAATACGTATTTGAACTTTCGCACGGTGTCCAAGTTCCGCGTTATGTTCGGTGATAATAGCGACTCTATGGAGTTGGCATTTTTTTCTTCACTCAATTACGGCAGGTCGGGGTAATTAGAGTTCGCGACTCTGAAAGGTTGGTACGGGCGAGTTCTCGCGATAATTTATAACGATACGCCATCTCTTTCGATTCGTTAACATCACCGATCAGTTTGGCTAGCAGCAATTCGCCGGTATGACGGCCTTGCTTACCTCTCACTGAGAATAGCAAAGCGAGTATATGAGAGAGTGTCATGAGAGAACGATCGGCAGATCCTGAATAAAACCAACAACCCTTGAAGCGTTGAAGGGATTTTTGCAGGCTGCGTACACTCGCAGGAGTCACGACGCGACACGATTACGACGACTACGACGACGGCGTAGAAATATTTGTTGTTTCGCTCAACACCTCGGAGAGAGAGGAGATTTCTCCTCCTTCCACCTTCCGAGAGAGAGAGAGAGAGAGAGAGAGAGAGAGAGAGAGAGAAGCAAGGTAACGTGCTATGATCGTCGCTTCGCCGGGGCACCGTTGTGCGCGGCAAGTAGAAGCAGACGTTGTCATCCGGACGAAGAGAAATGGCCGCGAACGAACGCGCGCCCGGTTGGTACACACCAGCCCCTTGCGGCAAATCGCGTTTATCCCTGCGAATGATACGGCTTTATAAAATTCTCCACCCTCCCGGATTCTCTCGTCACGTCGCGGATAATCGCTGCCGACAGACCCGCAACGACGGCTTGTTAAATCTTCCTCTCTCGTCTCTAATTGCATCTCTCTCGTGTCTCTCTCACTCTCTTCAGCGAGCCAATTGCTCATTGAGCGGAGAACACGCCGCAATTACAACGAGAGATCGATCCTTTCCCGTGTGCCAATCGGACGGCGTTTATACCTAATACGAAGCAACCTCGGAGAAGTTGCGAATCATCTCGGTTTTAGTGCATAGCGATGTACTACATGACGTGATGATTCTCACTTTCGACGTGATCTACGGTGGACAGAAAGGCCGTCTGTTTGGGGTGAGTTTGTGAATTCATATCCGTCTTGCTCAGTGAAAGAAATCAACCCTTTGATGAAAGCGTATGTAGAAGAGGAAGAAGAAAGAGGCTAGAGATCAAAATATCTAGTAATTCTGGATCTGATAAATATGTCGGGTATTAATGAGGCCGCGTATACATCATGACCATGTTGATTATTTCGTGGAACCCACAATGTTACTTCGAAATAGCCTCAACACTGCACGAATATGTAGATTATATCGCGCATAGTCAAGAAATCCGATTGAAACTAAGCTCAGTAAATGTTAAGGCTATTGTGCCGGCTTGTGTACTTACACTTGCGGACAGAAAGGTTGCCCGTAGTCTTTTGAGTGAGTTTCGGAATGCACATTCGTCTCGCCCAATAGAAGAATTCTTCCATTGTACAAGACGAATACGTTCCGAAAGTCACACGAAAAATCGTAGACAACATTTCTGCCGACGAGCACACTTGTTTGTAAAACGGTTTCTGAACGCGAATTTCTGCTCTGACGAATTTCGAGGCGACGTCCAATGGGAAAAACCTATTTTCCGAGAATTGCTCGAAACCAAATTTTTCCCATTTAGACATCGGGGCTGCATCGCCAAAGTACAAAATGTTCTGCAAATAAGTGTATCGCGAATTCTCGTCTCCCAGCCGTAAATTCTTTGATCATCGCGGAATCGATTTAGAGTTTCCAACCACTTGGTACAGTCACGGCTGTTCAATCGTAAACGGTCGGAAGGCACGAGGAACTCTCCGGTCTCTTCCCGCTCTTCCCGGTGGAGACTTTCCACAGAGTCGAGCTGGGCGAGCGAGAGCAGTTAATAGAACGCCGCTCGGTTTCAACTCGAAAGCGCGCAAAATCCGCTCGCGCTTCTTGCTACGTGAACTTTTTTGTCCGCGAGAGTGGCGAACTTGGTCAGCTGTCCTGCCAAAAACTGCAGCCCGCAACGTTGATCGATGAGTCCCCGGCACAACCGTACAGATATAAAATAAAGGATTTTCGTGTGACTCGTGTTGCCGAGGAATCGCGTCGCCCCGTCGCGCATCTCGGTCGGAAAAAAGAGAGCGCCGATCAATTGATTGATTTTGCTCTTTCTAACGGAGATACATTGCCGGAAGACCATTTGCAACGAGAAAACCTAGAGTTTCTCAATGTTTCTCTCCCGTCCCCCCTCCCCCCCTTTCTCTCTCTCACTCTTTTTCTCGCGTTGAAACGATTTGTGCGAAACTTTAGACCACGGGATTTCGCCCGTCACGTCCGGATATGATTCGAGGCGATTTGAATTCGTGCAACATTTGGATCCGCTCAAGAAATACGTAGTCGGCTAAACTTGAGCAGCAGACGATCTAGTCTGCCACAGTTGATTATTCTCCTTATGACTCAAGAACAATCGAATGAGATCAATCTTCTCGCTGCTTAAGCTCTTCCGTGCGCCACGATAGTCACGAGGCTGTTCGTCGATACTTCACGAGGGAGACCCGCTACCTTGATCCCGCGACCACCACCGACTCAACACCCAATCAAGATCAAGCAGCACGAGCGATCGATGCGCCCCTTCTCCCGACGCGTATCCGGACATTTAAATGATCATCGGATTATCATCTCCTGCTCACCTTCCCGCGTCAGAGAGCGTCGATTAGCTGATATTACTTCGCGACATTTAATTATTTTGTTATTCCGACCATCTACGCCGAGCCTCCATTGAAACGACATACTCGACATCAACAATACTACTTGAAATACTCGTTCGAATGGCTAATCGCACCGTCGATACTCAAGATAGATAGATAGAGAGAGAGAGAGAGAGAGAGAGAGAGAGAGAGAGAGAGAGAGAGAGAGAGAGAGAGAGAGAGAG
>NW_022639461.1:299282-304915 GCF_010583005.1 Odontomachus brunneus | reverse complement strand
AGAGAGAGAGAGAGAGAGAGAGAGAGAGAGAGAGAGAGAGAGAGAGAGAGACGACAACAACAACGACGACGACGATGACGAAAGCACGCGAAATCACTTTTGGCGAATATCCACGAAGAAAGGGAGAAAGGGATTCGATTGCACACTTTCGCAGCACTTACCGTTCGCCAGAGAGTTTGTTCTCGCTCTCCTGGAGAACGCCTTGGACGTGGGGGACTACTCGGCCGGTGCAGTCGAAAAATGAAAACGACCAGAAGACGCGAGATTCTTGGTCGCGGGAACGACGGATTCACCGAGTCTCTCTGCGACGTGCACGCGCTCTCTTCGGTATTTATGGGCGCGCGTGCGATTCGCGATGACAACGGCGGCAATGACAAAGACACGCGCGCGAAAAACGGCACTCGCGGATCATGTCGGCGATGACGACGTCGACAACGGCGCGACCGCCGCTCTCACATTGGAGCGGCGGTCGAAGAACCGCGGAATCGCACGAGAACAGTCGGTGTCCTCGATAACGGCACCCGAGGAGTCCTCGTCGCGCTGATTACACGCCTGTTCGCTTATCGCCGCGACGAACGTGGGACGCCGGAGGATAGCGAGAGAGATGGAGCGAAGGTCGGTCGTCCGGGTCGCGACTCCAAGTTTCGGCGAGGCGCACCTCGCGCACAGACCACGACGACGGCGACGACGACGATGACGACGATCGCACGTCTCGCCGCACCGATCGAAATATCGACGCGCCGCGACGCGATCAGGGGCGCGCATCGCGCGACCAGCGCGGATGGTCGTCCAGGACGATGCACTTGTCGTACGGAGTCCTTGGGTCAGGACGCGGCTGCAAACACGCCGTCCGCACTCGTGCTCCGCTCGACACTCAGCGGTCGTTAGTGCCTCCCGGGTGCCGAGAGCGCGATGCGACGCGCACACCAGCCGGCACGAAACGCGACTGACTTCGGTGACTCGCGTAGGAACGAGAAGGAGAGCGACAGATAGGAAGAGAGAGAAAGAGAGAGAAAGAGTGAGAGAGAGAGAGAGAGAGCGCAGGCGGAGGTGGAGGTAGACAGAGGGACGGAGATAAAGGCAGACAGAGACGGACAGAAGCGGGAATCGCGCGCGCGCGAGCGGATTTGCGGTCGCGACGCACGCACGCATGCACGCACGCACGCATAAACGCACGCGCGTACGCACGCACGTACACACGCACGCACGTACACACGCACGCACGCATGCGGTGCGCGCTGATGATGAATGAAGTGACTCGGTAGAGAAGCGCGTGCTACTCGCGCGACTTTGGCCACCTCCGTTGACGCGCTCTGCCGCCTCTGACGGCCGTCGACGGCGACCGAATACGAGGTATGGAAGCCAGCCAGCAGCGGGGGACGGAAACTACCCGCGCGTTGCCGACCCGGGCTACGGCGCACGAGCCGCGACGGGGGCGGCTGACCCATCGCCGCCGCCGCCGCCGCCGCCGCCGCCGCCGCCACCAACCCGCAGCCGCCGCGCCGCCGGCGGCGGAAACGTACGAGCACCGACGGAGGCGAGCGCTCGCTCGAGTCCGGGTTCAAACGTGCTCACGGGTGTGAGCTCCTGCGTACCACCAGCGCCGGAGAGCACCCTCTGGAGGTCACGGGACCAAGAGCGGCACGATACTCATGAACTTCCGGCACGGAGACACCGCATCCGACGACTCCGAATCGACGAGCGTCGACGAGCAGATCTTTCACGTGGCGACGCGATCACGTAGTTACGGATTGGTGATCGTTGTGCTATTCGAAATAATGCTTGGCTGAACCAGGTGGGATTCTGAATGTTAAGATTTATCGCTGTTTCTGATGTGTTTCTGGTTGCTGGAAAATTTCTCGTGGTACGTGGAATTTACAGCAGCAGTATTCTGGCAATATCTGCTAGCAAATTTAGGTCGTTTAGGTGAGAGGGTTACATATTTGTTTGCTACATACGACTCTCGTCGCTAGTCTTTTTTATTTATCACACAAAAAAAAATTACCTTGCAGTCATAGAAAAAAATTATATAGATATGAAAAATTAGCTAAGACGGATAAATAACTAGCAAACACTATGATATCGCATATGCTTAATCAACCTGGATTGCAGGGACAGAATTTATATCTGAATTATTTGTGAAATTAAGCAAGAATGTCTCTCAATGGCGCCCACTCAGAGGTTAAGGCTAACCATATTTCTTATAAAACTGAGTGTGTGGTATACAAAAAAAAACGAAAGACAGGAGACAAACGAATGTATAATATAATCCTTGCACCCATCTAAATTTGTTTGTTAAAATGTTGATATTGCTAGAATGTAGATGTTGCTAGAATGTCACTGCTGTAAATTCTACGTACCGCGGACAATTTGCTAGCAGATACAAAAAATAGCGATAAATTTTAACTGTAACTTTTAAAATTCTACCTCGACCAGCGAAAAAAATTTTTGTGCACATGCCACTTTTATGAGAAGTGTGATTGCCTTTAATCTAAGCATCACGGAGAGAGACAGAGGTTTTCTTGCTAAATTAATAAATAATTAAGATAGGAACTCTGTTTCTGTCATCTAAGTTAATTAAATGCAAAATATATCTTGTTAAATTTCTCGTATATAGATAATTTTCGTTATAACTGCAAAACCACTTTTTTGAATGTGAGATGGTCAATGAAGACTGTAAGCAAGTAGCTGATGGATGTACAATCGACTGATTAAAGGTTGCAATACTTTTCCTGGATAGGTTTTGCAACGTACCCAATATGACAATGCATGCCCTGCACATTAATGAACGAACTAACGCGTCCTGATTGAAGAAATTTTTGCTTCATAGAATCAAATTTAGGTCATAGGATTTAAAAATTCTATGTCTTTCAAACAAATACTGTGGTTTGTTCATTAAAATCAAACTTCGCGTTAATACGGTTGCGTTAATACAATTTTCTTTCTACATATGAAAATTACTAAAATACACATATGAAAATTACTAAAAAATATAATCTTATCTTTAACTGAATCCTCTTATGTTATAGTCAAGACGATTCTTTTAAAAACCCGAGAGGAAAATACTCCTACACCCATAGTAAGGCGCTCCTCTCTCTCTCTATTTCTTGTATCTCATATTCTAAGAGAATATCTCTCTCATATTCTAAGAGAAAACTTTTATCGAAAGTATATTCCTCTTGTAAAAAGGAATAACATTGTGCTTAGAATATTTTTCTTTTAAGAAAATTCTCTTGAGGCCATATATAAGTGAATTTCGCTAAAGGTGAAATTACATTTTTTTTCGAAACAACAAATTCTCTTATCAAGTAATGCATTGCGAAATTCATCAAAAAGAAATATTGCAACTTTTAATCTCTTAAGTAATTGGTCCGGAGAAATTTCGTGGTGAAATATTAAATTCCTTTCGATTTACTTCACTATTTTCTTTTTTAACTCATAACAAAAAATACAAATAGAAATTAGATATACGTCGTATTCTGTTTTTCAAAATTCTTCAAAGAAAATAGATTAATAAGAACAAAGGAAATCTAGAAATGCTTACACAGCTGAAAGAAAAAATGGTTGATCCAATACTAAAATTATAGTTATTTTTAGCTCCAACCGCACTTTTTAGTATCTAACACGAAAATGGTAATAGTAACATACATATAAGGTTATTATCACTAATATTATATAGCAATATTTAAGGGAAAATAGTTTTCTCGACCGTAATTTATAGTGAAAATTTCTCACAAATCATCAAAAACTTTTTCTTACTATTAAAAAAAAGTCCTCCTAAGAGAAATTGCGCAGTCAATATAGATCACCACTAAAGAGATTAATCGGCTGTTTTGTACTACCTGGCGAGCAGATCCTTCACAAAAGCAACGGAATATCATTTTCCCTGTCCCTTGAGAAGACGCGAGTGGACATTGGGGGTTCAGGTTGAGAGCGAAATCGCGCGTTATTCCGTTTCACGTAGGGGGAACGTACAAGCGCGCACGAAGAGACGTCGTGATTACGGATTACGGTTTCATTCGGTCGTATTGTTCGGAAGACTTTGCCGCGGATTTCTCCCCGGTCGCCCGGCGATTCATTCGGCGGGAAGAATTCTCGCGGAATACCAAACTTATTTCCCCGACACGACGTGCCAGGGGCAGAGGGCAGAGCAACCGATGAAACTTTTCGGTCGAAGTAGCTTTAAACCCTCATCGGCGCAGCGTTCCCGGACGACTGCCATCGCGAACTCGTTTATTCCCATCGATGACGAACGGACCCGATGCAACCGGATATCACACCGCGAAGCTATTTCATCGTGCGCGACATTTGCGCCGGTCAACGAGTCGTTTCGATGCTCTTTTCCGCCTGCAGGCGAAAGTGTGTCATTTTACACTGAGAGAGAAAGTCTCGCTAATTTACCAAAAAATCCCCGTATACACCCGCAACAAATCCTAAATAACAAGATATCCCGGAATCGTCCTAGAGTAATTCTAAATATTTGGAGAGTGCTCCAGAACATCCTGAGCACACCCTGAGAATACCTTAAGGATATCCTGTGCTATCATCTGAGATGGTATAGGATATGAGACGGCAAATATTTCCTGTAGTGGAAACAAAAGATTTGTTACTTTCCATTTGCTGCTCTAAGCAGCATTTCTATAGTATAGACACAATTGATCTATCCTAAATGAATGAGAATAAATGTGATGTATATCTCAAGCAGTGTATATTTTCTTATGATAAATCATAAGAAGTGATTTGCAACGTTGACTGCTCGATCGGTTTCTCTAACAAACGTTAGAGCAGCGAATGTGCTTCTTTTGTTCCAATAGCCGAGAGATTTTTCTCAGTGCATTTTTCCGTGGTTAGAGAAAGAAAGTTTTAAATTTCCCCTAACAACCAATAACGTTATATTTAAAACGTTGATTGCCGGGGCGGTTCGACAAGCGCATAGTTTGTAGGGTGTAATCGGGACATTCAGCGCTCTCGAGTCACGACTGGCTTTTCCCACAGTGCAGCGTATCCGACAATAAATCCGGTGACGTTCTTTCGCGCAAAGAACTCCCGATAAGTCCCGATAAATCGCCTCGTTCGAGACCGAGCTGCGACCACGGGAACGAGCTTGCGACAGGGAGCCCAGACATTTTTGAAATTCAATTCCGACGTAATCGATTCACGCGGCCGAATTTCGCCGTAGTAGCGCAAAAACCGCGGCTAACTTCCCGATAATTGCGCGACTCATCCTCTTCCGGGCGAGAAGAAAGGGGGAAGAGAAAAGCAACGATCCCGCGAGTGATCTAATACATAATACAGCTCGTTATCCTCGGCGAGTCAGCTGAGCTCCGTTAGACTTTCAAAAGCGACGATGGCCGGATGGCAAAATATGATAACGTTGACGTACGCGACCACGATTCAACGTCACTTTGACGCTATTGAGATTTTATTGTCTGCCGATAAAGTTCGCGCAATTTTCGAGGCCGGTGCACCGATAGCACCTCACATTCGATAGTGCTCAACGAGACTAAGACTCTCTCGCCCAATCGTCGAATTCGATGCAAGTTTTAGAGTCGAAAATTATTGCGTAATAAAAATAATATATATATATATGTGTATATATATGTATATATATATATATATATATATATATATAT
>NW_022639461.1:249971-299212 GCF_010583005.1 Odontomachus brunneus | reverse complement strand
TAGGACAGGCTCTGTGTGTAAAAGAAATGGCTTACTTCTTAGCAACGATGAGTAAACAACTGATTTCGAGGCGAAGTAACATATACGTGTCGTTTGTTACTCCACCTCGAAATCAGCTGTTTACTCATCGTTGCTAAGAAGTAAGCCATTTCTTTTACACACAGAGCCTGTCCTATCGCTTCTTGTGAGCTCATTCGTTTATACATTTTAATTAATTACGGAATAAATATTGAGAAAATTTCAAAATGGTATATAACTTTTATGATTATTTTGACCCGTTCTACCCGTACACTGCGGTTGCGCAATCAGTTACCGGACACCCTGTATATATATAATATATATCATATATATATATATATATATATATATATATATATATATATATGATATATATATATATATATATATATATAGAGTGTCTGACGAACAGAAAAGAAGAATCTGTGTGCGGTAGCTAAATCTCGTTGTGACATGTAGAAGAGGCCGGGATTAAATACCTTATATTTTAGAATTTCGAAATTACAACTTCTCAAACAACTAATTGTGACTGACATAACAAAATTAATATTCTTCTATGTGTTAATACTCACCACATATGCCTACATATTGTTTCGTAAAGGTACAACGATGTAAACATCATTTCAATCGTTTCATTTCAGCTGCCAAATCCAAAATTACATTGCATAACCAAATATACATACATAATATCAAGGAATAAAGATTTCGTCGCTATAACGTTGCCAATCGTGTCTAGTCGCGCTAAGTAAGAATGATACTTTTTGCTGAACAAAAACGCGCACCTTTTTTCAGAGAATGCCGTCGCGTAAATCATAAATAAACGCACGCTTCGCCGCGGGAATTCAGAGATTTGTGAAAGACATTAAGATGAAACCGTGGGGGAAGCTTTCCTCGGTGCCGCGTAATCATGTCGGACAAATAGATCCTTAATCCTTAAATTACGAGTCGAGTCTCGAGCATTCCGCGTAAAGTGTGGCTCGTAATATTTTACCTCCTCATAAGGTCGATGAAAACAATAGGAGAACGGTCGGTACGAAAGAAAAACGCCAACTATGCTCAAAAGAGGAGTGATTTCTTCGCGAATGAAGATGTTGACGCGAAAGAGGAGATATCTGAGTAGCCGTTATTCATACGTAGTGACAACTATTAAATATATAAAACAGAATGTCTGTGTGTCCTTTATAAACTCCCAAATTCTTTGACCGACCAAATTTTGCACAGCTACTCTCTAAGACTTCTCGGAAAATATAAACTAAACCGTGAAATCTGGACAAACACCTCCTCCTCTTGGCTTTATCCCCTTGACATGATGTGATAACCCGAGCATCGCCGGGTGTGGTTTAAGCTAATAAAAAAGAGACACCTGAGCGATTTGTCTGAGGCGATTTCGTGACCATCTCGACGAGGTGTACGCGTGATATGCGCCATCGCGCTCCTCCCCGAGACATCATCACCTTCACGACTCCAAGATCAAAGAATACGAACAAGTGTTTTAATTGGACACGTGTGTCCCTCTTTAGAAAGTACAATATTGCGCGACACGAGCGATGCCGTTCGCGGGCGTGCGGAATAATATCAGGTAATCAGAGATAATAAATACCAGGTGATATCGGATTCGAACCTATGCCGACGGAAAGATATTCGATCCGTCCCGCGCGTCATCCAGCCTGCCGACAAGAATTCGTCGTACCGCATCGCGTCGGGCAGCACAAGTGTGACTTATCGGGGCTCTTCATATTTACACCCGAACTGAGTACACATGCACCGCCGCACACCTGTATCTATGAATATTCTCGGACTACCGCGCCCGAATTAGTTAGTCCCGCGCGCTCGCGGCTGTGCCACGATCGCCCGGCCGCTACGACGCTGCAAGAAACTATTCCAATACGGTGGAGGCCCGAGAGATAACGGATTTATGACTGATAGATAAAGATGCTCGCGTGGCAGCACGAGGTGCGCGGACGCGAAATCGAATATGCCCACAATAGAGGCACGACGGATACGCTGACGCCCACGTCTGAAAATTATTATTGTTATTATCATTATTATTATCGCTGCTGTTATTATTGCGCGAACTACGGACTTTTCAGTATGAGGTCGCCGGGGAAACGACATTTGCATCTGAATGCTCAAAAACGCAAGCCGCCATTTGCGCGTGCAACGGGACCGCGAGGTAATCGTTGGATTTAAAAATAAAAAAAAATCAGCGCCGCGTGCGTCTCAATCGTCACCTCCCTTTGAAGCGAGGGGGACTCGTATTTCGTATTGTGTAAAGTTGCGGAAGCTGGGGTGCGTCGACGTCGCGCGAGGACCGTAAGACGTTCAAACGAATGGAAAAAAAATTCCTTTTCCCGTCTAATTCAGCGGAAAATCGCGCGGAAGGGATCCGTTTGAAGGTTCGCGTCCGCACAGAAAAAGAGAGAGAAAGACAGGGAGGGAGGGAGGAAAAGAGAGCATTTTTTCTTCTATTATTAAAATAACAGACGTATCGATTTCGCGACGCGTGGCGATGCGCAATTACGGCGCATTTAAATCCATTACGCAGCCACGCGGCTTCCTACTATCAAATCGCGCGTATATTGTACTTCGGCGCGACGCCAAGTACTTTTGTGTCACGTAACACTTCGTTACAGCGAGTAGGCGTGCGCGCGCGTTACACGGCGTGCTAATTAACGCTACAAGTTGCTCTGTATTGCGTAAGAATACGAATTATGTCTCTCGCGTGGCCGTAACTAATACCGCAGTATAGAAAGAGAAAGAGAGAGAGAGAGAGAGAGAAAGAATTCTCCCACACGAAGAGAAAATGCGTCTCGTTATTTATCCCGTTTCCGTTATAAAAAAAATAGGTCGGGGATGAATTTGCATATTAAACCATAATAAATAAGTCAGATGGAAACTCTGAACACGAGTTGGAAATAAATGATGGAAGTTTACGCGGAGGCGGAAATGGATGGAATATTAGAGATTTCAATCAAACGCATTAAGGGGATAATGACTCTGACACGAGTAAAAATTAGGTAAAGTCTGGAAAGTTGTAAAAAGTTGTGAATCAGTAAGAGTATGAATATTTTGTTATATATGTCTATTAAATACACTTAACAATGTTTTAGTATAAAGAAGCTGAAAAAGAATTCGTTATAAAACTTTGATCGCGTTATTCTCGAAACAGAATTTTTTTTAATACAACCACAATAATTTAAGGGTTGTTTATTAACTTAGTGTTTGAGACGACATTTTTTTTATTGAAATTATCCGCTTACGGAAGTTTTTCAAATATCAAGACCGTTTTTTTTCTATTTATATTACAAACTTAAATTTTTCGGTAAAAGAATTGAATTTGATTTTTTATAACTTCCACTTTACGAAACATTATTTTTGCAAAATCTATTCCGTGAGCCGATAACTCTGGCAAATAAAAAACATGCACTCATACTGATTTCAGATCATTCTCCTGTTGAAGTCGGGATGATCACTGTTGAGCGTGATTCTTTTGCAAAACAGACTTGAAATGACGTTAACATTCACCATAAAATTTTTATACCAACATAATATCAAGTGTACTTAACAGACATAAACACAACAAAAAATGCGTATTCCTATTAATTTGCAATCGTCTATACAATTCCGCAAATTTATTACTCCTGTCAAAATCCTGTGATCCCTTAGTAAATTTTGAAATTGAAATTGTGTTTTCGCTTCCGTTTCCCATCGATCTACGCTTTTTGCACCCCCGATCGGAGAGCGTGTGTTCCCTCAACCGATCCGCGGCATCGTGCAGGATCGATCTTGAGGTAACAATTTATCATTAGCCACGCAGAAAAACCCGCCCAGTTATCGGTACAAATGATTCTTTTCATCGTCGCACAAAAACAACTGCACGCAATTACGTTAATGTGATCGTTTAAGGCGATCTCGCGGGACTTGATATCCGCGCGCGCACGCTTGTCGTCATCGTCGGCTGTAGAAATGCGGCTGGTGTTCTCCGCGATCTCGTTTATTCCCGATAAATCATTACTTATGCATTACCCGATCCACGTGCGCACACGAGTGTAGGCGGCGACACTATTCTGTTGTCATTCGCGGTTTCACCTCGCGGCTCGACTGCACCGACAAACGCGCGCACACACACACACACACACACACGCACACACACACACAACCTTTGTCAGGCTACAATTTTCCGCGAGGCGAGTTACGACATCGGAGAGACCGAGTAATTTGTCATATGACGTCACATAAGTACGCGCGCGTACATACCGAGCGTGGTTACGGTTTATAATGTCTCTGGTGAGTGTGTTGAGGAGTTCACCTTCACTTAACGCTTAAAATTGTACAAGACTTTAACGTGTAAAGTTTATCGCAGCCAAACACATTCGGAGCGAAAGTTTCATGCGATTTATCCGCACTGTTCGTGAAAAATTTCACACTGAATATCACAATTTTGCACATGTGTATAAGGTTGTAGTAGTGACAACATATTATATTATATAACCATTGTCTCAGTGCAACTTTGTGAAAAATAATATTCAAATAAAAAAATTGTTACTATAAATGTTATGTATTGTGTAACGCAGCGTAGAAAAAAGAACGATGTTTTGTAACCGTTTTTATGTAATTGGTCGATTGTAGGTCTGAAAAACGCTGTTTTATGCTTCGAGCAGCATTGTACTGGGAAAAATGACTTTTAGCATTAAAAAACGATCGCAAATTCGTGGGCTGATTACAACGGTCGATCTCACGGCGGTAATGGATCCCGCCCTGATAACCGTATCTGTTTCGTCGCAATAAACGACGAGACGTTTAGTCTCTCTCACTCAAGGCAGTTTCGCATCGTTCCATTTGCATCGGGATCACGTCGAGGCTGATTTATATATCGCCGCCGATCGTTATTCATATCGGGAGCGAGCGCGTGGTACATCGCGCGCGGTACAGAGTGCGCCTTAGAAACGCGCGGAATTCTCGCTGCGCGTCAACGGGCAGGCATGCGAAATCGATATACCGGCGATTCCGCGCCGCGTGTGAGTCGTGTGTGTCGCGTCGGATTAAATGTCGCGCGAACGTATTAATCCGCGTGCCATTGCGCTACGTGTTAACGATGACGGTCGCGCATGCGATCGTCGACCGTGCGAAAACGCCCGGGCCAAACGCGATTATGATTTATCGCGAGGAATCCCGTGTTATCGAGGAAATAAAACATCATTGCGAGCTAATATTTGCATCGTAAGATTAATCAGCCGCGCGACACCGGCGAAGGGCGCGTCCGCTTCTTTCTCTCTCCCCTTTCGTCAAGTGCGTCGTGAATTTTCGGCGCGATTTTTCACCAACAGAATTTCATCGCGAATTGCAGATCGCAGTTCCAAAGAGGGCTCAATTGTGCGTCTCGGCGCGAGCTGCTGAAATTCCTTCGTGAGCTTCTCGTCGTTTCAACGAGATCGACGAAAGTTTTGAGAATTCGCAGCGGGCGTGCCCGTAGAAATTTCCCAAAATTTTGCGGCATAAATTCCGATTAGTTTCCCAATTCAGAATCGCATGTTTGAGACATTACACCTCCAACTATACACAGAAAAATACATACTACATTCAGATAAATGTTACTCGTTTCGAGTATTTTATAAGTTTATATATCCGCTGATCTATCATCATAAGCATCAGATTTATTCAAAATACATTCTGAATACTAGCAACTTCAGCATTTCAATCAAGAATATTAAATCAAAACAAATATTCGGTTCACTTAACACATAAAATCGAAGCAACTTTTTCCTTCTATAAAGTTTTATGATCTTTTTGTGAATAAATTCTTCTTTTGAGTATACGATAATAAACTTTCCTCAAATTATAAGGTCAATATTAAGATTTTAAGACTATCAAGATCTCCTTTATTGAACTATTACTTAAAAGCTGGAAGACAAACTGAGTAGTCGCTTTTCTTGACAGTACGAGAACAATATATCTCTGTGTGCAGAAAATTATTCGAGTAATCGAGCTGGATTCTCAATTGGTTCTCGAGAAATTCTCTATGCAGGTCGTCGCGATCTTGGTGAAAGAGAGAAGAAGAAGAAAAAGAAGAGGAACCGTGGGAAAGCCCTATCGGACTTTTAAATAGGGGCGCCCGACTAAACGGCCGAACGAACGCTAATTGGGTTAATTGCGGAGGATTATTCTTTCGAGCCAGCGACGTCGCGCCTAATAATTAGACAGCAACCGGGAACGCGCGAGGGTCTGCACAGTTTACATCGTAATGAGCGCTTCCGGGACGCGTACGACGTATCCCACCCACCCGCCTGCAGCCATTGTAGTTCGAAGCCCCCTTCGCAACCCCGAACCCGCCACGGAAGGCTTCGCCGAAATTGCAAGCCCGCAAACATTGCGTAACGACTTTAATTATTCCGCAAGTTTCATAAATTATCGCGGTGTCAAGCAGGACTAATTGCTCCGACCTTTCGGCTAGGGCCCCATCATTCCCGATGCTCTCAGATGTTCCGCCCTCGTACGTTGCATGCTGCGGTGTTAGGCGGATTAACCCTTTGAGTCGTAGTGAGGCGCTTGCGTTCTAACTTAGTTTGTCTTCATTTTTAGTGATTTTAACTAACTCATCGGTAAACACAGGCATTTATCATATTTTTCTTTAACGTTTTCTGTTATACTTATTATTTACAATAAACTGTTATAACATTGATGACACGTTTGCTGCAAATTTCTTGCAAAAAACGAAAATATTTTTTTTTTCATATTGAGGATATGTCGTGGGTACTTGTAGATAATATTGAAAGTGAGATTGCTAATTTGGAACACTTATGGTTGCCATATCAGACATATAATTTCGAATTTTAATTTTCCGTTCTCAAATTCGTAATCAGCGACTCCGGAATCTTTCATATGCCAAATTTGAAGAGGCTTCACCGAGAAATAAAATGTATGGCTCAAAGATTAGCTTAACAGCACCAAGAGGCGCTGTAAGACACACGCGCGCGCTGTGCTCGCCGGCTCTTCTCCAGATTCGTTTCAAGGAAATTCGTTAATTTCTCCCATGATTGTTATGTATACGGAGGGAATGCGTACAATATCCCTTTTTCTCGGACTCGAAGAAACCGTCACGACGGAAAATCGCGTATTCCCGTGTTAACTGCACGCGCTCTCGCAACTATCAGCCCACAAATAGCGGAACCCAGCCGGCAAGAAAGCAAATACCGGCAAAAATGAGAAATATTTACGCAACGCGCACGCCCAACATGCCGTGTTTGCCCGAATCAAATAGCACGCGGTCGTGGTGAGACGGAGAGTAACTGTTTCGCGGCCGCGGAGTTGCTGCACGTACATGAGCCGCCGCATGCCAGATTAATTATAATAACCGACGAATTTCGCCGAGAATCCGCATTTCTCCCTCTTGCGCTTCCGAATAGCGAGGAGGTGATAATAATAATAATATTACCGTGGCGAAACGCGAACGGCGATACTCGATCGATCAACGATATTTCGATGCGTTTCAAGACTCTATTTAATCACATTAAAAAAATTACTTTTGTATTTGGAACTAAAATATTCGGTGCATACGATTTGGTCTGCATTACCACGTTTTTCACTTGTGTCAAATAGAATGTATTAATAAAAAAACAATACGCACAAGAGGCAATTTTTTGTTGCAATTACCGGACATTTGATTGGCCCCATTTTAGTCAAATTTTATCCCGGTGTGTACCAAGTTTTCGTTTCGACAACACAATATTCTTTTCAGTAGTCATTTAAAATGACTGCGCGATTTCCCCAATGCAAGTTTTTTTTCCTTTTTTAATAAGCATTTCTAGATTTCTTTTCTCTTCATTTTCTTTGAAGAACTTTGAAAAATAGATTACATATAATTTTCAAGAATATACACAAAAAACATTTGGTTGGATTAATCAAATATCTGGTAAAATACACAGAATTTACGATTGAAACTACCACAGAATTCTGTTCAAGTTAATAAGATTTCTGTTTAACTAGAACTTGCAATTGTTCAGGTTAAGCAGAAACCTAAGCTGACTTCAACCAGACTTATTCATATCTCAATATGAGATCTCAATATGAGATATGAATAAGTTCCATTCAACCAAACCTTTTTTTCCGTGTACCAATTTTTATTTGCTATGAATTGAAAGAAGGTACAATAGTTTAAGTAAATCAAGAGAAATTTAATATCATACCACAAAACTTTCCCGGCCATATCACTTGAGGGGTCAACATTTTTCGAAGGGGGAGACTCGCGGGAACTCGCAAATCCCCCGAAATCCGGTTTACGGATTTCGGTCGACGAAGAATATCGGTCGTTTGCACGCTTGAACGAGCCAGTCGATGGAGCGCGGGATTTGCCTGTAATTAAACGGTTCTCGACGAATTCTCGTGGCGAAGCCTCGCGCTTGCTCGCCCACCTGCTCGTCCTCATCGACCGACGACCCCACGCCGCAGGTGAAACTTTATCCTGCGCGAGCGATCAAATTAAGGGAACAACCTGAAGACTCGAAGCACACCACGAAGAATCACGACTAATCTTCTGTTGGACGCGTGGCAAAGCCATTAAACGCGCGTTACTTATACGTGGTCACGAAGAGATATTCTAAGATTACGTGGGCGGTGCCGATGCGTCAGCAAATCTAAGCAAAACCTAGCCAAATCTTGCATCTGTTTACTGGATAATCAGTTTATTTTAATTAAAATAGAAATTTAAATTTAGAAATTTAGAAATTTAAATTTAGAACATCACTTAGAATACTGGCAGCAGGTATATCTTAAAATCGTACACTGCGCAACATTAAAACAGTCGGTGCGCGTGGGGAGAATGTTCGAGCCGATTTGAAATAAGTCGTTCTTACCGGACGACGCATTAGTCTCGTCGCTTTGGAATTCTGTAAATATAACCGAAGAGAACGTCAGTGACAGAGCGACGGCGACAGCGACGGCGAAGTCCATTTTGACACGTCCGCATTACTCGCGCGCCTATTTCAAGGAGAAGACACTTTAGCGGCGAAATATTATTAGGGGTTGGAATCTGCGTGTCGGCGAAATTTCGAAACTGCCGGATATGCGACAATCTGGCGTCGCGACCCGATGTCGCACGTAGGCGCAGCACGACGTCGCGGTCTTCGACGTTAGCAACCTCGAAGGTCGTTGAAAAATACGCAGAATGCCGAAACGTGTCTCGCGGCCGTTGTTTCTTATTGGACATATAACGTCGCGCGCGTTCCGCCATTTACGTCGCCGATACGTCTGGCTGCCAGTTCAAAAGCCCGACAATATTGTGATATCGACATGTCGCGTTTCAAAACTGTCAAGAAATCCTGGCGATGCAACACACGCAGCGAATACATGTCCGCTCGTTCGCGACGATCGCAAAGCACGTCCGATCGATCTGCACGCTCGACGACACTTTATACGTTTCTGTCGTAATGAGCAAGGCTAAATAGTCTGCACTGAAAGTTACTATTTTTGTATCTGGAACTAAAATATTTGGTGCATAGGGGAGCTAGATGTCCTATATTTTAGAATTTTATATTAGTTCCAGAATTTCTACCAGAAGTCTTCACATAGTTCTCCTGCCGGCCACATGTAATATGTGCAATAAACGAATATTAAATAATCCGATAGAAGGATTAAAAGGAGTAAATATAGCAACAAACATTCATCTTTCGTGATCTCTTTCTTATTATTTTGTATTGACGTTTTAATAGAAATTTTAATAGAATTTTTTGATACTCGGAAGGAGAAAGAGAAGAAAGGAGCAATATAATAGAAGCAAGATAAAAACGTAGTGCTTATAACATTGATAAAAGAATTTGATACAATAACGAAAATTATTCAGGCGACAAATCTGAAAGAAAGAGGATTATTGGAGACACAAATCTTATATAGGCCGGTGTTTGTAAATTATTTATGATCTTTGTGTGATCGAGAGTAAAATTAATTCTGAAATAAGTTCAGTTTTAACATGGAGAAAACGGCACTAAATAACTTTTTATATGCCGTAAAACAATAACCTGTGTAAGTGTTATTACTCGAGATGTGTTCCATTAGTTTTTCAAGTTTGATGAAATTTTCAAGTAAAGAGTTCATGTAAAGCCTAAATTTCTGACATAAAAGGAGTAGGGAATGTTGTACGCAAAGATAACAAGAAAACTTGAAGTTACCTGTGTAAGCAGCCGGGGAATGAATGAGAAATCGCGAAATGTTTTACGGCTGAATCGCGCATCGATGAGAAAGTTTGACCTGCGGTTCCGCAGGAAACTTTTTCAGTCTGCGTATGGCGAGCAATCGGTCTCGCTTTTCATGTAATCCCCGAGTCTCCGTCAAAACTTACAAACTTGAACGGAATAACAGACAAATTATTGGTCCGTCAAGAAATGGCCAAGAAACTCTGACTGTTTCTGCCTCCTCGTCATTTGTGTCCCTCAGTTTCGGCACGAAATGAGCACAAACTTCCCCATTATGAAAATTTCTCCTTGATGAAACAGCTCTTGAACGTCGTAATCCACGAAAGTACGACAATTTGCGTTGATCGCAACCGTGCGGGGCAAATGCGACATTCGAGATATTTGCAACATCTTCATAATTTCCGAAAGTGTACGCGCGCTTCGAGGTAACAGTAAACGAGTCATCCAACGTCATCATTAAACCTGCAAAAAAAGTTCATCTCCTGACCTCGTATCACATCCAATGACGTTGAAACGCGCTTGAGTCGGAAACTTGACGACGCCATGAAACGCGGTAGAATGAGCATTTCCGGGGAGCGTTTCGCGCTTCCTCGACTAATCGGCGTTTTTCCGCCGGTAAAGCGTGCGAATCCCTTGGCAAGGATATTGGTGTCGGATATTCAACGAGACGTCCGCAAGCGTGAATTTTTCAAACTGGAAAGATCAGAACATTTCGTCGTACATAGCGGAGACACAAAAAGTACGACGGAATAAACTCCCAGAGAGAGATTATGACAAAACGATACTTTCTTTGGGAATGTTTTGAAAAAGCATTTAAACGTACTTTTATTCGCAAATAACTTATTCATTAATAAAAATTCTTTTCATCTAAGTCACAAAGAAAGGGAGAGAGAGAGAGAGAGAGAGAGAGAGAGAGAGAGAGAGAGAGAGAGAAAATCAGATCAACCGCTTAATTTCATCCCGACATCGAAATCGACTGTAAGACACGCCA
Organism: Odontomachus brunneus; assembly: GCF_010583005.1. Lineage (NCBI taxonomy): Eukaryota > Metazoa > Arthropoda > Insecta > Hymenoptera > Formicidae > Odontomachus > Odontomachus brunneus. The sequence continues at coordinate 288,019 of NW_022639461.1, read as the reverse complement.
AGTCTGTTCGGCTAGGTTAATGCAAAGGGTAGCAGATGGCAAGACATCGGCAGTGACCTCTTGGCGTAGCAAAACCCATGTAACCGCGCACGAGTGCGCGGGCAAGACGAGAATTGTCTGGAAAATCGCCAACGCGCGTTTATTGTCGTAAATTATCGTATAAAAACGCGCGCGTGCAGCAACGAGTACGCCGGCTACACGGAGAAAATACTAAGGATATTTAAAAATCATAATTTTTGAGTTGAATTACTTTTGCGTAACTATAGCAAATTGCGCAAATGTGGTATAACGACATTTAGATTTTCGTGATGGCACACGTCGTGAAAGAGACATCGCGCCGAGAATAAAATTATCGAAACGTATGATTATCGATAACCTTTTGATTGCGACTCCCGGGATTTATCGCAACGGCCTTTATCGTAACGGGACGCGAGATAAACAACCGTTGTGTATCGCTCGTCGGGGCGAAATAAGCGGATAATAATACGAAAGAGAAAAAAAAAACCTAAAAAAATTTCTACGATGTTGGGAGAGAAAATATGAAACACGACACCGCAGCTTCACGCTGAGCGAGACAAATAGTCGGCGGGAGCGAGTGCGGGAACGAGAAGTACAGAAAAAGAAGAAAAAAATAATGGAAAAAAGAAACATGTGCAAGAGAATGAGAGTGCGCAGGAGAGAGATGGGGGTCAACGGGAGGAAGTGTCCCGGAATTTGCGAGCCAATTTGCAAAGGCAAGTTTGTGGTTTGAATTCTCGTTAATTACCTCGCGTCCCGCTTCCCTTTACAGCGAGATGTGTTCCCGCCGCTTCTTAAACGTATCCGTAAGATGGATCCTGAGCAGTGCAACTTTCTATTAATTAGGCAACCGAGGCAGACGTAAGGGAGAACCCACACCTCGGCGGAAAAGTAAGAAACAGAAAAGCAGAAGCCAATTAAAACTCGCGCCAGCGGAAAAAAGCGGAAATTGTCGGCTACTCCCCGACCACCAGCGCGAATTCTGAATTGGTATTCAGAATTCCCTTTCTGCTTTCTGCTTTTCCGCCGAGGTATGAATTCTCCCTAAGAGTACGTTGCACAATATATAATGTATGTGTGTATAACGGCAAAGGGGCCGAGAAAATCGTTCATTGATCCACTTGATCGTTAATCGCTCTTATCCGCCGTAACGTGAACGAATGGCGTTACCGACGAGCGCCGCTAACTGCTGGAGCACGCTGGAAATTACACGACGGTAATGATATCGACGATTCGCCGTTGATAGAATACACATTTATTCAGAGAATGAAAGAGGGAGAGAGAAAGAAAGTTTCTTCCTTTCTCTCTCGCGCGCACGCGTGTGTATAAAGAACCGGTTCCAGGGTCACGAATTGCGCGGCGCGGCAATTCCGTTCCCGATGTTCTGTCATCACTTATCACACACTTAGTCGCGCATCACTGACACCGCGGTCATAATCAGATGCGTTTTAGCGCCAAACTGTGCGGAAAGACGCGTATTTGAGACGTGTTTGCGCGATTAGTGCGATGACAATGTGTTACACGGTCCGCGTTGCTCCTCAAGATTCTATTTGCTCCGGTAAATGCGCGAGATCGCGCGTTAAAATATCAAGAAATACCCGCGAAGGGAGATCTCGATTTGAGCCGACTATTTCTATGTTTTTACACATGATGTTCCCTACTCCACCGAAAGAATGTCTTCGCATCAGAAGTCGTCGCTCACGCCAGCTCACGCGAAATTATGTAAATGCGCGTGCTCTTAGGTGGAACAAAAATTCATAATAACATCACAATGATGTCAAAATGAGGAGAAGATGACTTAAAAAAAAACTCCATTCTCAATCACGACTCGATCGTTTCCTCGTCATTTCGACATCGTCGCGATTTTCTGTTCCACTTGGGCCTCTCCTAATCGCTAGCTGCTCGAAATTCGCGACGGCGGGATACAACGTGCTGCGATTATACTAAAACGCGCGCTTTCAAGGATCAAGGGACTGCCTAATATGCATGCAGCAGGCATCCAGCGGGAGATCTGCCGGTGGACTTAGTCTTATCCTGTCTCGATCCTCTCTCCACGATGACTTCCCATCCGCTCTTGAGATATGAGGGATTGTCCGATCACCCGGCAAATCAGATTTAATCTGTGCTCTGCATTCAGTACAGGCCGAAAGTACGAAAAATTACTCGACAGCTCACGTGGCGTTTTCTCATTAGCTAGTCTCTCGTGTCGCAGTATCACGTTTTTCGATACAGGATAAATTACACCGATTATTGGCATTCCTCTGATACTTCCATCAACGTTGATTAAACCTTAACTCGAGTTTACTTTCTTCAGACTAAATCTTAAACTCGAATTATAGGGCTCTTAAGTATACGCCGCGGAACTCTTGATTGATAACGTCAGAAGCGAAGTTCCTCCCTACAATGGTGGCTTCTCTCACTCATTCACTCACTCACTTCTTCCTCCCTACAAATGGTGAGTACAGTCCTAACTCTGACTTGAGGAGTTCTAAGTTAATCAAACAAGATTTCTCGTTAACAGAACCTTGCAATCGTTCAAGTTGAATCAGAATTGCGGTTGAACTTACCAACATTCTGTTCAAGTCAATAAGATTCTTGTCACAAATTCTTGTTAACTTCAAGTTCCTGCAGTCAAAGTTAGGACAAAACATGATAATTCCTGATTGGTCTATATCCTGCCTGCCATTTTTAGGGATAATATCAATGGGAGTAAGAGAGAAACTCTAGTAGGAGTGAGACAAAAGCTGCAAGACGATCTAATCTTTGAAGTGACCAGATTCTATCCCCGGCAAAGGCGTAAATTCGAAGAAATAAATGTACCTCCTGCGGAACGTCACGTACCAACCCTTAGATGCTCACAATATTGAGGAACTCGCGCAAACTCTCGGTACGACGATCGCATGAATTCTTACAGTTTGTCGCTCGCGTCAAATTTGAACTTTCCGTCGTTTCTCCAGGGTGCGCGAGAACTCACTTCCCGCTACGGGCCAGGGAGAAATTCCGGCGAGGAGGTCGAGCGACTTATCGCCTCGCCAAAGCGTCGCGTTCTCGGAGACTTCGCGCGTTTAAGCGCACTCGTGCGCCGCGTAGAGTCACGTGTCACAAAAGAAGTCCTCCGGCGAGCTCCTCATACCGGGTAACGCTCTCTCGACAACTGTCGCCCCGGTGGGTTTGCGATATTCTCGTGCTCTTCTGCCGAGTCTCGTCGGGCGCGAGGTTCTCGCTTGAGTCGGTCGTATTGGAACTCTCAGGACGGCGTTCGTCGCCGAAGGACCGCGATTCTTCCGCTGCGCACACAGATCGCCGCTACGACTGATGCGAGAATCGGAGACCTCCCTGGCTTCTTGGCGCTTCTCGTTCGATAATTCTTCCTCGGTTAAACACGTGGACGTGCGGGACTCCAAAACATCTCTCGAGAACGTCTGGTTGGCTCCTTTCGACGGCGATCGCGCCCTCCCAGATCTCGTTCGCACCACCTGATGACTCAATCTCAACCTCGACTCGTCATCGATACACCCTGAGGTCGCGAAATTCGGATACAGAGCTCTCCACGATTTCGGTGAACCGTCGGTGAGGACGGCAGGAGTGATTTTCCACGTCGCGGCTGGTGGATGAAGACGCTGCGTTCTCGTGGATTTCAGCGGAATTACTCGATCCTCCTTGTTTTCGCGAAGTTCCTTCGATAGATCCTCCGCGCCCAATTGAGAGTCGAACTTTCGAGGATGAGAGTCGCGGCCCGGACGACTCGTGACGTTGTTCTTCTCGTCGACGACAACGGCAGTAACGGGAGACTTCGCGACCTCTGGCACTTCCTGCCGCACTTGTTGCACGAAGACGCCGGACACGGCGGCGAGCAAAACGTCGCTCGTCGACGACGACGATCCCGAGATGGGACTGACCGCTCTGCTGGTGAAACGCTTCCTCTCGACGATGGCACAGTATTCCGTGTTTACGCTGACGACGCGAATCTGGGAAGCGGAGGCCGCGCGCGGTATTTGGCGATCGGAGCCTGCGGCGCGATCGATACACCACAAATTGATCGGCCGAGAGGAGGAGGAGACCCGGCCGTCGTCTTCGGTGACGCGCTCGGTCTGAGTGCTCTTGTGGCCGGCACCGCGAATAGTCACCTGAGTCGCCACGGAATTCCGTGCGTGCACAGGAACGTGTCCGATCGACCGTTTGTTCGTCGGCTCTCCGCCGAGATTGCCGCAGTCGCCGTTGATCACCTGCACGACAGTGGACTCGGACGTATAATTTGAGCGACAAGTCGTGCGCGAGGTGTTCCACCGGTGCAGCTGAGCGTGGCAACAACCACTGGACGCCGAAGACCGCCGTCCCCAGAGCTCGGGCGAGCAGCCATTCGGGCTGTCGGGCAGCCGCGAATTCCCGATACCGCGGTATATGCGCGATTCCCGTTCGCTCTCGCAGAGCAAGCTCGGCCGGCTGATGTGGACCTTGTTATGAGCGGACCAAGTCTTCCACGCGAACATATCCCGCTCGATCGTCGCGAGGGATTTACGATTGAAAGTGTCATAGGGAGCGCGTCCGTCGCGCGGCTCGTCGAGGACGCCTGGGCGACTCGAGCCGTCCAGGCAGCTGATACGAGGTTCTCCCGAAGCGAGCTTATCGACCACAGAGAAAGTGGACGACCGCGAGGTCATCTTACCGACGAAACCGAATTGATTCTCGAGGCTGCAGCTTGTCGTGGCCGGTCGCGACGTCCCAGCGAGATCGGACAAGCCACCGAACACGCTCGACGACAGAATGGATCGGTCGGAAAGGTCGAGTCGCTGGTCTGAACGGCGGCACAGATCGAAGTTGGAGCCGTTCAGACCCAAAGCGCGAACCTTGCCGACGATCTCGCTCAATTGGTAGCGCAACGGGCCCACCTCGTGATCGAGCTTCAGCAGAGCGCTCACGTCGCTGAACACTCGTCGCCGACCTCTTTCGAGTCTAACGGAGTCGCCCGGTGTGGCAGGAGGATTCGGCGGAATGTAAACCGAATTGACGGGGGAGCACGGATTCTTGGCATCGTTCGCGAGATCGCCCTCGTTTGTCGAATTGGCAGCGGCCTTCTCGTTGACGCACTTCGGATTCGTGCCCCGACGGGAATTCCGGTCGCGATGCTTGCTTCTCATCCCGCGAAGCGTCACTCGCGCCACGAGCTCCTTCGACCTCTCGTCATCAATCACCGTAGACGTCGCGTCCTACGGAGAACAAAGCCCACCATGATCGGAGAAAGAACCAATCCTTCTACAACTCCGCTCCTGCGTGCTTCCTACTCTCTCCTTTAATCTATTTTGATTTAATATGATACACGAAAAAGAGAGAATTAGTTGAATTGATCAGATTTCAAAGTGTACCGGACTGTTTGATGAGATATGAATTGATATGATACGAAATAAGATATATAATTTTTAGTTGAAATAACCAGACAAATTTGATCATAAGTGTTTGGTTAAAGTAATCAGTTTGGTTACTTTAATGGAACTAAACAAAATTATATTCACAATTCTTATTAAAAATTTTATCACTTTTTTCTAACTAAAAATTATTTCTTAAAAAGTTGGTGTATTTATTTTCAACCAGTATTGAATGCCAGGAATATGTGATTATAATGACCAGAAATTCTGTTTAATTCAACCAACAGTTCAACTAAACATGTCATGTTTGTCTAGATCCAACTATGATAGTTTTTTTTCCGTGTACCTATACTCCGTATGAAAATATCGTCAAACAATGGAACTAAAATCTAGAATTTAATTGCATCTCGTGAATTTAATTGCAACAGACGAGATTGCTCATCAAAGCAAAAGATAATTAGAAAAATCTACGTGATTATTGAGTCAAGAAGATTTATTCCATGCCAAATCAAGAAAAGAATTTACGTCAAGATTTATATCGCCGCTGATCAATTCTATTGGTGTAACAGCAATTTCCTCCATATATTGTCAATATAAAAATTATGTTTTTATGCAGGAACAAATTGTCAATCGGCACGATGGGATTCATAGAGAGTTAATCGAACGTTATCGCGATAAGTGGTTCGACGAATTTTCGCACGACTGTTCCTTTTCACGCTCGAATTTCACGGGGGGTAGGAGTCGGATATCCGACAGTAAAGAATATCCACGGACGTACCCGAAGCACAGGCATCTGCTTCTCAAGTGCTCCCGCTTCGTATTGTTCGCCTTGAAAGTTGACGGTCGAGCCGGTTGTCACAGAGACCATCGACGATTTCTTTTTGCGCGTGATCGACGCTTCGGATATCAACGCGTCGTCCGTTGCTTTCATAGTGGCGGCGTCACCCGGAGCTTCGCTGTGTTTGAGGATCGACAGGGGCTTGGCCAAACTCTGGGATACCGGAGCGAGACTACGTGCAGACGCGGTTCGCCGGGTCAATCTGTTTTCCACGAGTTCGGGCAACGAATCGGGGATAACTTCTCGCTTTATCGGCGACCCGTCGCTATCGAGCGCGGCGAGTTTCCTCGAGGAAGTGCTTTTCTTCTCGGAGTAACCGCAAAGCGATTCTTTCGACGCTCCGTGGATCTCGTTGTAGCTCAATTTCGAGAGGATCGGGCCTTCGCTAGACGTCTCGTAATCTCCCTCTGCGTTAAAGGAGACAATGGGCGAAGATCACGGGATTACTGCGAACGACGCGCCTCGGGCGTAAAATATATACCCCAACTTAGATTACTAACTTATTACCAACTGACTAACTTAGATTACATACGCAGTCACACTTGCGCTTGAGTTAAATCGTCCGCTTAAATCGCATTGCTTGCAAACGCGAAATACAGTTCCTGAGTGAGAATCATTATCGAACACTATATGCGATTCTACGTATAGGGAAAGAACGTTCCTCTTCGTACAAATTCTTTTCAATTTTACTAAATTCTTAGTAGTGCAGGAATATATGGACTGTCAGAAAAAAATAACCATTATTTGTTCACCAGGTTCGGGGAAAGTTGCAGAAATTGGGATTTTCGGAAAGAAAATTTCAGTTCGTGTAACTGAATGGAAACCAGACGAAAAACTTACTGATAAGAAATAATGCTGTGTTACTGTGACTGAAAACATTCATCTGAATATTCAGCTGAACATTAAAACTCTATGGAGGTAACTAAGCAGAATTAGCTGAGCAGAAAGCTCCTACAGGAGTTTTTCTGTTGCTACAATCGAGTCTTTCATGCCCAGATAACAGAAATTCAGTTACACTGACCGAGTTGTTTCTTCCGTGTAACTACCCCAGACGAATCGTTAATGAACGTGTAGTTAACGAGTGAACCAACACGAAAGAAAGAAGAAGCAATTAACCGCCATTAACTGTTGGGAGAGATGAAACATTCCATCGATAAAATCGCGAGATTTTCAAGAGGAAGAAATATTTGCACCAAAGCACAGTGAAACAATAAAACCAACAAAAAAAGGACGGCCCTCTTTTTCTCGGCAACTTTAATTAAAAAGTTCGGCGCAGCAATGATCCGACTTTTTAAGAACACGGGGGCAATTAACCTAAATTTAATATAACAAATTTTTCCGAATTTAAGATCAGCGAAGGAGAAAATTCTGCCTGGGGAAGGAGATCGGGGGATGTTGTGTTTTCTAATTATTATTTTTAATTATTGCTAGAGGCGAGGGTTAAAGTTCACGAAACCAACCGTCCGTTTCGGACATGAAAGCGGTCGCGACGGAACTCGTCACCGACCGGAGCGAGCTTCCCCAGTCGTCCGTTTCGTTCGGCTCGTCCTGCATCGTCTCGACGAGAACAGGTGACACGAACGGGACGGCAGAGGCTCTAGGATGTCCGCGACGATCCGAGCAGCCGTCGGTCCTTGCGTTGCGCAACATTGTTACCGGCAGGTTAGACCGTTCGGCATCCCGACGAGCTCCGCTTTCTCGTGGACGTGTGATCGCCAGCAACGAACGTGGCGTGACGTACTTCGATATTGGTACGGCACATAATTCCGCGAGACCGATGTGTCGGCCAAAGTTGCCGAAGGAAGCTGAACGTGCGCACGTTAGCCCGTGACAAACGAGATGACAACACGATCAACGTAAGAGAGAGGGAGAGAGAGAGAGAGGCGAAACGATAGTCGGCTAACGACCGGTCAGTGCGCTCTCGTGTCTCCAACCGTTTCATTTGCACACGACCTCCAGACCTCGAAATTTTAGTCCCACTTTCGACCTTTGCCCTTTCCCTAACATCTATATATTCCGGAGGATCAGCGTGTGTACAATACACATGGAAATTGAAGTTCTATGCTGAGAGGAAAAAATGGTTGGTCTAACGAAAATTATAGTAGTTATTTTTTATCTCAACTTCATTCTTTAAAGTAAAGTAATAATAGTAACACTTGAGGTTATTATCGCCAACAATATAGTGTGATTTAATAAAAAAAAATAGTTTTCTTAGCCATAATTTATAGTAATTATTTTTTCGTATGGCTATATAATATACCAAACATTTTTTCTCAGTGCGCTTCTAAATGACAGAAAACGCACAAAATGCCACTTAGAGTTTCTAAAGAGGATCTCTCGACAAAGTTAGTAGGTTAAATAGAATCAAAGGTAATACAAGTTTTAGGATATTAAAGTAGACATTAATTGGAATATTAAAGTCTATATAAAGTAGTATCAAAATTTCGATTCGGATATGTTTAATACAGATGGAAACTAAAAGTCCTAAATGGCAGTTTTCTAAAAAACAGTCCTTAGCATCTCTAAATGGCAGAAAACACAAAATGCTACTTGTAGGTTCTAAAAAGGACCTCTCGACGAAGTTATCAGGTCAAAAGAGATTGATGAAGACTTCAGAGCGTCAAGTGTTTTACAGAATGTTGAGATCGAAAGTAGGATCAAACTTTCAGTTTTTTTTGAAAAAAGAATTTCTTTTTACACACACAGTGTACCTTTTATCCGCATTTTGTTGAAACGTTTAATGTCTCAAACGCATGATTATTGCCGAGATATATCCTCTCGGTCGTGTGAATCGCCGGGCTGCATCTTCTAATCTTACGCCGCGAATGCAATAGAACGACAGAAAACAGCGGGAAAGAGCAAACGCACTCTCGGGATCGCATTTTTTCACGAGAGCACGGTCGATTTCGGCACGCGCATCTGTCGCGCGTGCATTTACGAGAAAATGTAAACCTGGCGGATTTTAAATTTTGGACTTTAGTTTTCCGTCGCGGCCTGATACTACCAATGCTCTTCTGAATTGTCCGAATTAACGAAATCAAATTGTAACACGGCGAAAGCCGCATGCAGCACGCCCGTGCGTGCGTGCGTGCGCGCGCGCGCGTGTGTGTGTGTGTGTGTGTGTGTATATACCGCGGTTACGTGCAACAAAGCGAGATGAACATTCCAGCGGCAGGCTTCGGAAATTGTCGCAATAAATTCGTCGGCCGGCGATGAAGAGTTTGGTATTTTGCATGTGACGCAAGCGATGTCACTCCGCTGATTTGAAAATAAAGGAGAACGCTACGTGAGACACTTCCTCTCCCTTCCTCACCTCCTCTCCGAAATGTAACAACGCTAAACTGTTCCAATTTCTAGGATATATTATAGCGTTACGCCGTCCGCAGAGAAAAGAACCATTCTGGCACCGCGGAATGATATAACCAAATCGTCGCTGTTTTACATAGTGCGATTTGCATATGTGATTATTTATGAGGTCACTAAACGACGTCAAAACGCCACAACTGTAATTGGAAATTGGTACATCGTGAAGCAAGAAGGAAGAGAGAGAGAGAGAGAGAGAGAGAGAGAGAGAAAGAAAAATCGAAGTAGGATAAATAAATATATTATCGGGAGAAACTCCACCGCGCATAAAGTTGCAATAAATTTTCAACATCGATGTGAATTATATGCACGGCAAGAGAGCGGGAGGAACCCCAGAGTGAATGAGAAAAGTATGTTACTCCTTTAAGTACCGTTTTCGACGCGTGAGAAAAAGAGAGAGGGAGAAGGGAGAGAGCGGAAAAGAGGGAGAGGAGGTGCGTTAAGTAACCTTACTGATTACATCCACGAAATATGGGCGAGCGACTTTTGGACGATTGCCCGGCTCTCGGTACATGAGGATTCGGCGAAAGTGTAAGATCGCCGCGTCGACGCGTACTAACTCGGCTCGCCGCGATGCTTCTCATAAAACAGCCGAATTGTCCGTGAAAGCGCACGGATCGGCGCGCTCGTGCAGCTGAGCCCGATGAAACGGTATTGCGTAATGCATGCTAATACGGAGCGGAATTGTAATTTATGTAATAAATTACGCGGGAGGAGGCGCATAGCAGTCGATTGATGAATAAAACCACATGTTGAAGATTAGATAATTTATAATGTAGCTGAAGTCAAGGTTATACTCGCGTAATGTATTCCGCCGATTTCGATACGTTCGCGCGAGATCTTTCGCAGTCGCGCGGGATGTGCTGCGGATTTTTCGCAGAAACAAGTTCCGCAACTCTTTCATAACTTTGTATATACACACACGCGCGCGCGCGCGCGCACGCACGCACGCACGCACGCACGCACGCACGCACGCACGCACGCACGCACGCACGCACGCACGCACGCACGCACGCACGCACGCACGCACGCACACACATATGCGTTTTCGTGTAGCGTGTTCGCTGTTTGCGGAATCGGCGGTTGTTCCTGACGGACGTATTACGACACACGCCGTCAGACCTGTAAATATTCCGTTTCTCGCTCGCGCGACACGACGATTCACTCCTTCCGAACGGCGCATCCGAAGTTGGGCGCCACCATGATCGTTGCGAATCCCGAATCTGTCGTACAGCAGGAGAAAGGTTTAATAAAATAAACTGATAAGGAAAGAACCAAACATCTTTTGATTAAAGGAAACAAAAATTTCTGCAATTGTTATGAATCAAATTCAATTCTACACACGGAGAAAAAAAATTGAAACTGACATGACGAGATGAACAAACCAAACGCGTTTCGATTGAAGAAAACAAAGTTTCTTACACTGAGAAAAAAAATTTGAAAATTTATTTATAAGATATAAAGTTTACTTTTGTGAAATAAAGTTTATTTCTGTGAAATAAACTTTTATATCATAAATAAATTTCCGAGTATTTCTTTCTGCATATGGAGGAAAAAGATTGGTGGAATAAATGTGGCATAGAACACGAATCAAGTACCTTTTGTTAAAAAAACAGAATTTCTAATTCTTAGAATTAAATGAAATTCATAAAAATCAGGAATCCTGTTTTCTTGGACCAAAAGGTCGGTTTGCTGCCATGTTACTTCAACCAAACTTTTTTCTCTGTATGTGGGCATTTTTCTACGAGCGGCTAGTACTCGATATCGATCGATGATACTCCTCGCGCCGAAAAGAACCCGCCGCATTTTGCATTGCATTTGATCCCGCAATCCCTTTCTCTCGCATGACATAGTACACTGCCGTATGTCACTTTGGGCTCAGCAGAGCGCAAAAAATCCTGGCTGGCGCGGAGATCAACCCGTTGCTCTTCCTCTTTCTCTTTTAGCCCGGTCGAATTTGCTTTTAAAGAGGAAGCGCGATAACATATTTAATTGTCCTCGGATTTTTTAGACATAACGTGAAATTGCGCGACATATCGCGAAAGATATATATTTCTCTCACTGCTTTCTTCATATTTTTCAAGCGCGATCAGAACCGAAAGTCGCTGGCCGTAATCGCGCAACTCGCTACACAAACCGGCAGAATCGTCGATCCTCCCTGCCAGAGACGGCACTTTTCCGCCTCCTATTTTCCCCAAGGACGCATTCGTCGATCCCCTGACCTTTCTTCGTCGGGATTTCTCTTCATCGTAACGCAAACGTCGACAAGTCTTACGACGATCGCGCGCGCACGCCCGATGGGCGTATGGGATTCCGTGCAGGAGTACGGTATAGAAAATAAATTCGCGCGAAAGGTCTCCGACATTTTATCGGGAGACAACATATTATAAATGCGCGCAAAGTCATTCGGTGATGTTGTAACACAAGGCGCAGACGATTGGGACACTTCTCTAATTGGAGTTATCCAAAGACGAGTTGAGAAAAGAGTCACCATTTGCATCTGCATATATTAAAAAATTAGAAGATTAGAAAACGAGACGGCAATGACTTGGAACAGCTCCGTATACCTGCCGTCCGTCCTCTGTGTATTACGATATCCGCGCGCGATTCACTCGGCGCGCGCTCGATCTACCGCGCGATCGAAAACGCGATAGGGAATACGACTATAGCCCTCCAGCGATATTTAGGAACCTCCATTTTCCACGTTAGGAAAATCGATCGCGGACGGATTATTCATCGAGACTGCGCGCGAGGGACATAGTGAGCAACGAAGAGGGAGAAAGAGAGAGGGAGGGAGAGAGAGCGAGATGGAGAGATAGAGAGAGTGAAAGAAACAGAGAGAGAGAGAGAGAGAGAGAGAGAGAGAGAAGGAGGGAGGGAGAGAGGGAGAGATAGAGATTTTAATGCGCTTTCGGAGGGTTCTTCTTGAGAGCAGCAAAATCCTGATTAATTATAATAAGTCATTACAAAAATGATTAAAAAATTACAAGAACATTTTAGAAAGAGAGAGGGGGAGAAAGAGGGAAAGAAGATAGTGCAGCATTCGAATTTCCATAGAAGGAGGAGGGCATACTAAGTGGCGACGGGACGCCGTGCATTCGAGATCTTTTCGTTCCAGAGAGAGAAAAACATCGAGAGCACGGTTTTGCTAGGCCGGACTCGGGTCTTTCGCTTGCCGGGCGACTGCTCTAAACCATTGGGCTACCTGACGCTCCACACTCACGACACTCTCCTCTCCCTAGATAACGCTCAGAGATGTCGTTCGGAAGCGATTCCAAGCGCACGGCGACTACAGAGAGAAACAATGTTACTGTACCAAATGGTACAGCTGTCAGGCTTTCAAAGTCAAAGGTTGCTATCCTTTAAGATCTGCTGTCCATGTATGCCCGTTTTCACCGTTGCCCCTTCTCATCCGGTGCAAATAATACAAATAAGCCCCAGGGGGGGTCGACATCAATTTTTTTACAGCCCCTGGGTGCTTGGACGTTACAACGTGCAATAGTAATACTGTCTATTACCGAGACTTGTCCTATCGCGATTGTTAATCAAAGCGGCTAGCAAGGCGACAAATTTTCATATTCATGAGCTTTGTCTATTGTCGTCGCGCGCCCATGATTCCGCACAATTGGCCGACGCAAAACTAGCCGCGTGTACACACTACGACCTTTAATACGGCCGATTTAGTAGCCCCCTCTACCGCTCTCTTCGTCTTCTCGTCCTCCTGCGATGTCAATCGATGTCAATCGACGTCGCATTTGCTGTAATGTACGCGCAGCAATCCGCACGCGTTTCGGAACCGAGTGAACAGCGGGTATCTAATTTTTTATTTGATCAAAGGGGCTGAGGTTGAAGTATCAGTGTGTTTGTGTGTGTTTTTTCAGCTATTGTTAAGCGAGGAGCAAAATATTTGTCTGTACCGGCGTCGTACTGGCGTCAAGAGGCGTTTTGAAGTGCGCATAACAACACAATCGGAATGAGCACGAAGTGCAATGAAGCACGACGGGTCGAAAGTGTCGCGAATATGTTTGTATTTGTCGATTAAACGTGGAGGGCTGACGATCACTTTGTGCCGCGAAATGAGCGACGATTTGCCAGTCCGCGCGTGAAAAACGCATTATTCCAAAGTACCGGTGTATCAACCGTGTGGCCTGTCGAACATATGGAGAGCGCGAGTAAAGGGAAAGGGGGGAAGGAGGGAGGGGAGGGGGAATATGATTGGCAATTAAAGCGATCGTCGATGCGGGATAACACCGGCTCAAAAGAACCGCTCATTAGAGACGGGTATTATCGTCGGCATTTTCGGGGAATTCCCGGAGAATCGCTACGGTTTTCGGCGCGCGATGAACTGCGACGGAGGAGACAAGATAAACGACACGAAATAAGCAGAAGTGTATATATTTTGAACTCTTCACAGACGTGATATTTTAAGAATGATAAAAACATCAGGCTATGGACTACGGTAAATCAACGAGCAATCTCGACAGGGAAAAAGAAAGAGCTCTTCCGAAAAAATCCGGAGATACACGGCCGAGATCGTATCGAGAGCTAAGCGTGACATCCGTAAATTTAACAATATATTATTGCATAATATCGTTCGGTAGGCTTTCGCTAATGTCCGAGCGTCATTATGTAAATGGAGATTGGTCAACGAAACGTACCCTCCCGGCTTACAAGAGCATGTATTTCATTATCGTGACCGATTTGAACGTAGCATGCAACACTCGTTGTAGCCTGTTTTTGACTTTATGTGTCGTGGATTCGACTAAAAAGAATGACAAGATAAAATAACACGCGTCATCTGCTGGGCGCTTGTAGTGAGAAAGCCAACGATAAGTAGCGCCAAGTTCCGAATCCATGAATATTGTACAAGTATTATAATCTATGAATACTGCATAAGTATTGTAACGTTTTACACTTTAAAACAGGCTATGGACATATCTTTAAAAGTTCCAAGTACAAATAAATATCAATGAATTATATCTGAATTGACTTCCGTAGTAAAAATCTACGCAGTTTTCCTAAGCGTTCAACCACTGTCTCGTATTACTGCATTCTGATTAATTGTATCAAATCTGTGCAGGAAATAGACTTTTGTCCATTTCAGTTTCAGGGTAAAACTGTCCATTTCATGAGTAATAAAATTACTTTTTTAATATTAATTGATTGGACAGTTTTTTTAGTTTGTTTAGTTAGCTGTCTATTTATTGTCCAGTTTTCGTTCAGTAAATGTTTCGGATTTTGCGTGTTTTTGTGCGCAATAACTGAAAACGTTATATCTTAATTGGGATCCTAATCGTTTTGCTCGTCAGTTAATATAGACAAAAGTTAATATAATTGTTCAAAACCTGCATGAAATTTCTACCGGGGTTGCTACATTCGTACTGCAATTTTCGTTACAATAGTAATACACTGAGAGAAATTATTCGATAAGAAATTAACAAACGGATATTTCCGATCAAAATACCGGTGAATTTTTGTATCCGATCGGGAAACATCCGATAAGAAATACCAGTTCATAATTTATTGATCAGTTTATCTGATGAAATGCCGTTATGATCAAAAGTATCAGAAGTATCCGATTTAATCGAATATCCTGATCGGATATTAAAATTCATTGGTATTTTAATCGGAAATATCCGTTTGCTAATTTTTTATCTGATAATTTTTCTCGGTGTAAAATTCTATCACTAATCAGCACTAATAAATCGAAATAATATTGTCCGAGACGACGCTTCGCGCTGGGAATATAATTCCCGCCGGAATGAGCTGCCGGAAGTTGCTCGATCGAAAGCATCGCGGATGCTTCCGGATACTTTCAGATAACGAGCGCTCAGATAACAAGGGGATGGAATGGGAGTCGGTGATCTCCACTAAACGGACGAGATCGATTGAGCCGTCAACGATCGGCGTCGTAAAACTCGCCTGGATTCCCGCAGGAAATCAGAGGGTGGGTCGCCTGAGAGGGGAACGGCGCGCCCCTTTTATCGTCCTGGCGTTTTTCCTAGTAATTTTCCCTCTTCTTCCTCGCGTCTCCGCGCAGAAGCGTGTCCGCAGGTGGAGCTCACGGTGAAGACCAGAGAACATGTATATATGCATGTGCGAGATGCACGAAAATCGCGGAATAAAATTTCACGAGCGTTAGCCGCATCCTGGTCGGCCGATTTGCAATACAAATGATGCGCTGATTAATTCTTTGCTAAAACTGCCACGCACGCTTCATATGTAGATGGAGGCGTGGGCTTAGCAGGGAGGACTCATTAGTATGCCGTTCGGGGCATTATAAGAGTTTTAATAATCGAGAACGAAAATTCATCTACTGAGTTGTGCCCGCGTCAACTGCCTATACTCGGAGGCAGTTGTCGACAGACACGTTTCGCTTTCGGCGAATCGAGACAAGCCCGTTGCCGACGCGATGAACCGGTATTCCATCTCGATGACGTCGGTGAACGATCCCTAAATAGACATTTTCCGGTTCGTCGTCTGTACGCAGTCTCGAACAAGACAGAGAAAGAAAGAGAGAAAGAAAAAATAAATAAATAGAAAATAGAGAAGAAACGAGAAGAAACCGGTGTAATTTCGTCGGACAGCTCTCGAGAGTCTTAATTGTCTCCCGCTGCGGAATTCCGCGCACGAGCAAAACACGCGAGCACCAAATATTTCCGTCTCGTGTCGTCTCGCGCAGCGTGGCAAGCTGCACGACATGCAGCGTCTGAGCAAAACCTGGATAAACCAAATTTTGCTGGAGTCTTTATTTAGTATATTGTATATCTTTACTTAGGTCGCAATCCAAAATGTTCTTTTTGAGGAAAATTTTACTCAATACCTATCGATCTTGTAAAAATCTGTTGAAATTGGAATTTATACAAATCATTCTTCTCGAGAACGATAAGAGGCTCAGATCAGAGAGTTACATATCCGGAATCGACGTAAGCTTTAATCGTCAAAAAAGTTCCTTATATTTTGTCGAGAGTCCCAAAGTCAAACGATCGCCCTCTTTACCTAACAATGTCAAATTGTAGAATTATGGATGTAGGATTTTTACCACAGAAGCTTATAGACAACAAATAAACTCATCTATTTTAATTGAAATGTTGCGAATTTTCGTTTAAAACATGCTCTACAATGTCGGCCAGGAATAACATCACAAAATCTCACATTATGTGACGCACAGTCGCGTTGCGAACCTCCGTGCTTCAGATAAAACGCATCTTCGCGATCGTGAAGCACCTATACGAAATTCGATGCAGCGATCGGTGGAGCGTCTTCACGCACGTCGCGGTGATATCCTCGAGGATGAAAACCCGCTGCGAGTTATGAAACTTCGTCGCGAATTATTTCGCGACACGGGAGGAGATGGAGGAGGAGTGGAACGGAGGGCGGGTGGAGGAAATTTACGAGGCGTTACGAGAGCGAAACGCGCGCGCCGTTCGCGTCGAATCGTGACCGCGACGCAATGAACATTTGCTAGCGCGAATGACTTCGAGAAACATGTTTCGCGACGAATCTGCAAAATAGTAATAAATAAAGTATATATATAAATAGTATAAGTGGCAATGAATCACATCACTTCTCAGTTTTTCGCCGAAAATTAAACGACTCGCGAATGCGAGCGACTGTTAACTCTAAAATTATGATAGAAAAAGATAAATAAATAAATAAAGAATGAAATCTAGCGTCGCTGGTATCTTTTCTCCATTACGCAGGGAAGTTCGATCTTTTTCCCCGCCTATGCTGGGGAGTTATATAACGATATTTTCGATGGTGGTGGTGGTGGTCGTGAAGGATGTTGTCGATGGCGAGTGATGAATGCTCGCGAAACACGGTGTCGTTCATATTAGTACGACATGAGGAGAGAGGGGGAGGGAGAGGGAGGAGGGGCGAGTCGACGCGGTGCCCTCGAGTTTCTGTTTTAATTGCAGGAATTAAGTAATTTATATTCCGCCAGACACGAGCCAATCGAATGATCGCTATTAAAATGGATAACATGCCGGATTTGTACGTGTGATCACAACATATGTAAATGGCAATTTTTTGGCGGAGGTATGCGTCTGATAGGAAGAAGCGCTGATGATATGCTAATCGCACCTGAGTTGCCACATAGAAACAGCGAGCTGCCGAAATATATGTACGAGGGCCATACAAGAAGGGTATATTGCCTAATACTAGAAGACATCGCAAGTTTGACTAGACCTTTATTACCGTGTTATGGAGTCTTACTTCATTAGATTATGTATGACATTATAGAGCGATCTGTCGATTAATCTTTGGTAAACACAGTGTCCCAGAGTGAACGCCGCGAGTGTGTTCATTGTTGTGACGGTTCTCTTGCTTTTGGGATAAAGTGGTAGACCCAAGTCTCATCAACGGTGTTGAGAATCCTTCAGATTACAGCAAAGTCATGTCAGAAGATACGAGAATCGATGAAACTGACTTTCAGACTTTGCTGATATGACCAAACGCAGAAGCTATCGCTTTGGCGTACTATTAAACGAAGACTAAGTTCTATTCTACAATAGGTGTTTTAATAGTGTGTTTTAAGTTCTAAGCCTTTAAACTTTAAATTGTGATATATTTCCGGCCTTAAGCGTTTTTCGCGCTGCCACAAGTCCTAATCTCTAAGTCTCTTAAGCGAGTTGGCCAACTCCTATCTTTTAAAGCTTAGAACTTGAAGTTTAGAACCAACGTAATCTCTCTAAAGTATAAGGCTCAGGGCTTAAAACATTGTAGAATGGGACTAATCGACACACAGATCGCTCTCTATGCTGTCGCACTCAAACTAATAAAGGAAAGCTCTGAGATACGATAATAAAAGTTTGACCAAATTCGCGCAACCTCTGCATTCGGACCAAGCACTTTTTCAGACACTTTTCCATTCACACACACGTGACAACGTCGACTCGAACGATTTTCAGCAAGGATCCTTCCGCAAAGATCAGACCTTGCGTCCAATCGACTAGCTCGGATTGAGTCGTCTGACCGTTCAATCACGACTCTTAGGCGGACGTTACGCAATTGTATACAACGTTCCGAGCTGTCTGCAAGCAGTACATGAAGTAATGAATAAAGACGTCTGTCTCACGTCTGCGAGCACCTCGAGTTCGCGCAATAATGCGTCCCGCGCCCGGGACTTCCCGGTGAAGACAGATACCCATGTTGCTCCACGGCGCGGCAGCAGAAATCTTTGCGGCCACGCGGCATTACGTAATTACCGTGCGATCAGAAAAAAATATCGTCCGCTTCCCCTTTACTCGTCTTAACGATGCGAGTTATCGCGCAGATCGATCGTCGGGCCGCGGCTCTGTGGCCGACCGCGAAGTCTCGCGCCGGCCAAGTAAAAGTTGGCCCTTTGCAAAAAGAAACGACGAGGAGACCGCCGCGACCCGTGTAGACAATTACACACGTAACGGCGTAATAATGCGGAATCGGACCCGTTTCGGGAGCAAGGCGACGACTTTTGCTGTTACGTCACGAGAGGATCGGATGGACCAACCACCGACCGACCGACCGACCGACCGACCGACCGACCGACCGACCGACCAACCGACTGATCATCCGACTGCAGCAGAATAATCGGCCGGATCGCGGAGCAGGGCGTGTTCTTCGCCGTTTCAGTGAAAGTAATCGCGAACTGGACATTGCGTATAAAAACGCCGGCCGGCCGGTCCGATAGCACATTCGATCCGAAACTACCACGAGACAAGGCCAATCATGAGGAGCTTCGCGGTAAGTGTCGCCGGGTATCACACTGTCGCTCGGTTGCAAGAGGTCTCTCTTCGTTCTCGACCAACTTCCGCACTGGTGTAATAAGTTAGAGTGAAATCAGCGCACTCCCTCTCACTCTAACTGGCATACACTAGTGCAGAAGTTCTTTGAAAACAAAGAAGACTTAAGATCGGTTAAGACTTGCCCCTTTGGTACCTTCATTGAGAAAAATTCCTCGGCAGAACAAAAGCACGTTTGCTGTTTGATGATCGTTAGGGAAATACATCGAGTAGTTAGGGTAAAAGCACACCAATGCTCGGACATGTATTCGGTCTTGGACATTATTGTTGTTTTAGTATTTAAATATAAATAAACTTTTAACAGAAAATACACACACACACACACACACACACACATATATATATATATATATATATATATATATATATATATTCCATGTTTTAAAAGTTTAAATATTCGTATTCGAAGACCAAAACAATGAAAATATCCAGGATTAGGTACCGGGAATTGATACTTTTGCTTTATCGTTGCAAGTCACCACTTCTCATCGTTTATCATCTTGACAAACACATATTTATTGCCTATAAGATACAAATTTTATTTGTTCGCGTCTATTTAGATTGGGTCAGTTGTGTCTCCATTACAGAAGTTCTGTTTGGAACAGCAAATTGAAAGCAAGAAATCCTTTGTCCCCACTACGGTATCATTCGCCGTCCCATATCAACAAACCATTTGCTGCGGCTACTGGTATTCTGCCAAACTTTTCCCTTCAGTGTGCTATTACCGTTCTATCGCGTCGCTTCATCTTGAATGAAGCTATCCAGGATATCAGTCATGTATCTTTTCCCCTACGATGAGAAGAAAAAGCAATTTGATCGACAAAATTGGCGATCAGCCACTTTCAAACAAGAATTGTATCTGTCGGAGAAATTACGCATTAATGTAACGATAAGTTAAGTTGATATAATCACTGACCAAATAATCGATTAACACACAACACATTGCAACAATTATATAGTCGTTCAATCGATCAAACGTCTGCTTGAACGAATTTTCTTCGTTCTTTCTTCTTTCAAGCAAAGTCTCATTAACTCAACCACTTCTTGTTGTCAGTGTAGCATGAACACGTGGAAAGGTTCTTTTCACACGAAAATTCTCACATTTTTATTGTTCAAGTTGCATAACTACCAAAATTATCGAGTTCACGTGAGACTTCTCATTTTTTACGTTTTCGCTCTCAGGAAAAAATTACATAATCAGCACTTTGTTCGTCGCGTTCACGAGCAAAAATACATACGCTGACGTGTAAAAGAGCCACAATAGAGATATCAAATAAATTTTATTCGTGAATAATTATTCGTGGGCTATCTGTCAGAGGTATCTCTGACCACTAACCACTTATTGATAAAGTTAATGCAGCGCGCAAAAAAGATTTGATTTCGCGGCAGGCTGAAATCCATCCATCTCTCCATTTAATGGGAAGCTCTTCTTAATAACACGTCCAAGTTTGCTCAAGCGACGTGGAGAACTCGACTGGTCGCAAACTCGAATAATCTAATTACTCTGCTTATTGTGACATGCTAATGAGTTTCTACTTTTCCCGACTGCGTAGATTGTTCTGCTGGCGACAGCCGTACTGGCGGCTCCCAAAGAGGATAAGTCCAATCCGAAGGACAAGCGGAGCCTGCTGCTGGGTGACGCCGGTCTCTCTAGCTACACGAATGGCATAGGTCTGTCGGGATACGCCGCAGGATACGGGACCGGCCTCGGCACCAAGCTGGGTCTCACCTACGGCTCCTATGGTAGCGGACTCGGCCACACGTATACCTCCGGATTGGGCTATGGCAGCGGAAGCGGCTATGGCATCGGAAATGGCTATAGCATCGGAAGCGGCTACGGCATCGGAAACGGCTACGGCATCGGAAGCGGCTATGGCATCGGAAGCGGCTACGGCATCGGAAGCGGCTACGGCATCGGAAGCGGCTACGGCATCGGAAGCGGCTACGCTATCGGAGGCTCCGGAATTGTCACCGGCCATAGTCTGCACAGCGGCAGCCTGGCGCACGCCAAGACCGAACGCATCACCGGCGTCACCGTTCACCGCGAGGTCCAAGTGCCGGTCCCGGTGCCGCAGCCCGTCCCAGTTCAAGTGACCAAGCACGTGCCCGTCCCACAGCCCGTGCCCGTCAAAGTTGATCGTCCCTACGCCGTGCCGGTGCCACAGCCGGTGCCCGTTCCCGTCACCCGCCATGTACCCGTAAAGGTCGACCGTCCTTACCCCGTGCCGGTACCGCAACCCGTTGAGATCCGCGTACCGCAACCTGTACCATTCCCAGTGCCACAGCCTGTCGCCGTCCCGGTGTCCGTGACGAAGCATGTGCCGATCTCCGTGCCATCAGTCGCCGTATCGTCCGTGCCGTCGGTCGCCGTGTCTTCCGTGCCAGCCATCGGCAGCATCTCATCTGGTCATGAATACGTCGATCTCGGATCCAGCGGCGTCAGTAGCGGTATCGTCTCTGACTTCAGCGACGGCGTACATCACGTAGGTTCCAGCTTCGGATCGGCTGGTCTAGTGTCCGGCGTGGAGCATGTGGGATCTACTTTGGGTTCAACCGGCCTGCTGTCCGGCGTGGAACACGTAGGATCTACTTTAGGCTCCACCGGCCTCGTGTCCAGCGTGGGTTATGGATCCACCGGTCTGCTGTCTCACGGCGCGTCCATCGACAGCGGATACGTATACCCAACACCGACGATCAAGAAATGGTGAACATCTTCCGACAATTCGATCGGACGCTTCGCTAATGGGCGCTTCTCGAATGTGTTTCGCGGGTTGAACGTACACAATATGAGTCGTGTCGTATACGCTACCAAATAAATTTATATTTTTTTACCGTACACAGCTCCCCACGCAGTCATCATTTCGTTGCGCCCGTCGACAATCTGGTTCATTTTCGTATAATTGCGAATTAGCGATATGTTGCGATTTAAAGTCTCAAACCTCCTCATTTGAGCAATTGTTGATTCGTTACGATTTTTCCATCGCGTGACATTACCTCGTGCTTTCGTATCGAGTAATATTCCATAAAACTTTTTGACAAAGTTGCATCGAAAGTCAACGATATGTACATTGCATTGTAGCAAGCGAAACCCCGAGTCGGCTCTTATCGATAAAGAATATATACCTCAGCCCCGTAACTTAGGTAGATATTTTGTGTAACATTAGAGAAAAGAATAAAAAAAGAAAAATGTTAAGTGAGAAGAGAATGCTCTCTATGAAACTTTCTTGCGCCAGAGGAACAGGACGAAAGGATTCAATGTCGAGTGGGAACCGCGAGTGCGCAACCAAAGTCCTAGCGATGCACGGGTATTAAAGCGGAGGTGCTTCCGCGAGCGCTGCACGTACAATGAAATCGATGCAATTGGCTATCGCGGCGGCTTGCAAGGTGTGGGAGGGGGCTGACGTCACAAAAGCTTCTTTCGTGTCACACGGTGCTCCCAAGCCGGGCGCGAGTCGAAGCTTTGTGAGCGGACAAAAGCTTGGATCGATTTTTCCAAGCTTTTCGGCGCGAGGTGACGAAAAAGTTGCTCGGCTGTCGGTCAAACTACGTAGCCCGTAGTTATTTTTGCAATTATCGTTCGTCAAAGCAGCTTCAGGCGAACTCGCAGCCATATTTGGCGCAGAATTCTACACGGGAAGAAAATTTACGCAGTCGTGTAACTAAATAGGAAGCGGAAGAAAAATAACATCTCTCTCGAGTCGCGATCTACAATGTGCTTTTTGCTTTCTATTTCTCTCTTTTTTACTTTTTCTGACTCAAATCTTCAACCTCGATCTACAATGTGTTCTTTGCTTTCGGTTTCTTTCTCTTTATCTCTTTTTGACTCAAATCTTAAGTCTAAAGTTAGAATAAGCTAGAAAAAGACAGAAAACAAGAAACAAGAAGCAAAGAACAAATTGTAGATTAAGCTTAAGACCTAAACTACAATGTATTCTTTTCTTCTTATTTCTTGTTTTCTATCTTTTCCCAGTTTATGGCATAAGATGTAAGTTGGAGAGAGAAAAGATAGCAGAAAGTAAAAAACATATCGCAGATCACATTGCAAAACATATTGTAGATGAGACTTTAAGCTTAATCTACGATATGTTCTTTGCTCTCTGTTTCTTTTTGGGTTTGTCTCTTTCTATCTCAAACCTTAAAGCCTGATCTACAATATGCTCTTTGCTTCCTGCTCCTTTCTCTTTATCTCTTTCTGACTCTCTTTTTGACTCTTTATCTCTTTCTAACAAACCTTAAACTTTAAGCCAGAAAAAGACAGAAGACAAGAAACAGAACGCAAAGAGCATATTGTAGATCAGGCTTAAGCCAAAAAAGACAGAGAACAAGAAATAGGAAGCAAAGAGCGAATAGTAGATTAGGCTTTAAACTTAATCTATCATGTGCTCTTAGTTTCCTGTTTCTTTTTCTTCATCTCTCATTGATTTACGTTTTATGCCATAAGTCAGAAAAGGATATCCCTTGTCCACAAACTTGCTTTAATTCTTAAGCCGTAAGAAATTGACCAACCACAGTACATTATTTTTAAAATAATCAACTGGTCAATTTATTATGGCTTAAAGATTAAAGCAAGGTTGTGAACAAGGGGATAGAGAACAAGAAACAGGAAGCAAAGAGCACATTGTAGATCAATATGCTTTACCGTGACCAGAAATATTCGTCTGAACATTCAGTTGCATTAAAATTCAGTTGAGTTAACTGAGAGCAATTGGCTAAGTAGGAATCTTCTGCAGGAATATTTTCCATCCCTATAACCGAATTTTTCATAAATTCGTGTAAAGTTGATATTTGTCGAGCACATCGCCCACTGTGTTTACACGGCAGTTCAAGTAACTCTTTGTGCAAATAGCGAAGATTAAAAATTAATATTGGCAAAGTAAGTGTCCACTCTTGCCACGAACGATAAAGCCCGATAAGCTGCTTCGATAACATTTTTATCTCGTAACAGCAGGACGGCGTTGAATCGTTGAACGTTTATAAGATTGAACATTAGCGGCCGAAGCTCTCGATAAGATTCCCGTCGTCGGGAGGGAGAGAGAGAGAGCAAACTCGCTTCATTATTCACAACGCTAACCATCAATTCGTCTTTAGTCAACACATCCGGCGCACTCATTAATTTTATCGTAGATAAAACTCGGTTCCGCGTGTCGAGAGGTTATCAATCGAATGAACTTCAGTGGGTACACGCAGTCCTCGCGTAACCATCGGCCACTACATCACGAAGAGGAAAGTGTGACCGTCGGTATCGCGCATTGGCCGGCAAACTGCCGTACCGACGTGATGCCGTTGATAAGGAGAAGCTCGCCTTATCAGTCGTGAAACTCAACGTTCGAGAAACTCAGCTCTACGTAGCGAACAGTAACAGTGAAATAGAAGTATCGACTTACGGTGCGATGATCAGCTCTATCTAACGATAGAGTATATAACTCGAATAAAGTCCAGACTCACCTGAAACAGAAAAATTAATGTTCGTTATTGTTAGGTCGATAGACGCTCAGAAAAAGCTACAGGAAGTGCGCATGACGAATTCAATCTCAGGAAAAAAAAGAAAGAAAAGTAGGTGACAAAATTTTTCTTCATCCACTGATGACAGATCTTTTTGTTCCGCGTTGCGCGTCACTTTCCAACTGCGGGTCTTCACGCGACTGTCCGTATCTTCACTCCCACAGCTGTGATCGCGCTTCAATCGTTGTAGACTTAATAATGCGATGATAGATTACAAACGTCCAGAAACATCGAAAGTAACATAGGGGTCTTTGATATCCCCGTGAGATCCTTACTGACACACTTTGGACTTGAGCCCCGATACTATCATGTCCTATCGCGCTGTGTTTGTGCGGGACTGATCCCGAGGGATCACTCCACGTCTTCTAACACCGCTCTCGACCCTCGCGAGATACAACGCTTAGAGAGACCCTCGGTCCGATCAGGGACGCTCGTATCGTCTCGCACGCAACACGCGCGTTGGTGAATGATTAATTAATCGCACCGCAATAATTCAGGATGTCCTCTCCGGCTCGATTGTTGCCATGGAAATGACAACATGTCGGACTCATTTTCGACCGCGAACGAATTAATTGACCGTAGGTGTATAGCAGTCGGATTTATTGGTCGGCGATTGTCGTTGTTATACCGCTAGGCTGCTCCTCCTTTCCTTTTGGAATGCCCGCAAGCAAAGAGTCGTAAAAATTTACCTCAACTTAATAATCGATTTGAATAAATATGTTTCGATTCAACTAAATGTGGCGATTGATCCGAACAAAGAATTAATAAAAAAAACATTCAATTAACGATGGATTTCAACAAATTCAATTAAAGACCGCTCAGTCGACGATTGATGTGAACAAAAGGAATCAAAGGGAATCATTCAATTAAAGGGAGTTGATCACAAACTCCAAAAAATATCGATAACGTACATTGAAAAGAGGATTTAGTTGACGGAACTAAAATTTGGGTAAAATGAGATCAACCAAATGTCGAAACGTCAATTCCTACCCATCTCATATTAAGCTCCTATTAATCGTCAATTAAACACGATAATTAATCGAGAAATTAATTAATAACAAGCTTGTCGCCTATTTCACGTGAACATTTCCACACATCACGCAGATTGAATACCAGGTTACATCAAAGTGCACAATCTCATTGGTGGTAATCGAAAGTTCTAAAGAAATTCGCGCTCTCATTCCCCACGGCAGTTATAGTCCTATATACGTTTTCGACTTTGAGAAAGTTTGCACGAGGACCTCAGAACGTCCTTAACTTCCTCGGAGAAAAGTTCTTAATTCGATTCTAAGTGAAAAGGACAAATTAATTCTCGCTCGTTCATCGGACTCGCGTCGAATCGCGTTGAAAACGCGACGCCGAAGAACACATTCGCGCGTCCCCAAGTTTCTTTCGAGAATTTTATGTCCAAGGTCGATCGTAAAACCTATCGCGATTCCGATACCATACGGAAAAGAAATCTCAGTTCGGCAACTCCATTAGTATAACTGAATTTTCTGTTACTTGGGGATGAAAAACTCGGTTGTGCGAACAGAAAGATTCCCGTACACTGAGAAAAAGATTTCTCTTGTCGGAAAGAAAATTTCGTTAAAATGGGATCAGTCGAATGTTTGAATTGTGAACAAAAAATTTGATCACGTCTTGTGTAGTTTGCTCTCTTACCGACTTATTAATTGATCTTACTGATCGGTTTCTACAATGTTTTTTTATAAAACGCCAAAATACTGGTTTGAATAAAAAGAAAGACACAATTATATTAAGCAATATTTACTTGGTTGTTATTCAGAGACTTCCCAATGTTTGAATTTGTTGTGTTTCGCCTTATTTTGTATATTTGATACGTCATGATTTTTATATCTTTATATTTAATCTAACTGCTTAGCGTATCAGCAATTGCTTACTCGACATGACATGATTTGTCTCTGAAGACGTTCTGGTACGGAATGTTCTTTATTCATAATCAACTTGGTAAGATTACATGTGATTTTTTATTTGAATTTATTTATATCGCATTCTGTCTTTTTCTGTTTTAAGGTAACATTATTGACGGGCTTGATTGTTTTTCAATTCGACTTCCGATCGTCAATTCTTTTTTGGTTTTTAGCGCACTTATGATTTTCTTTGTTATTTCAGAAGGTTTCTACTCAGCCAATTGCTCTCAGTCATCTTAACCTAATTTTAATGCAGTTGAATGTTTTCGATCACAGATATTATTTCTCGTTGACGAGTTGTTCATTCAGTTGTGCGAACTGAAATTTTTTTCTCTACATAGCTATTAGTAGTCCTCGCAATTTAACGTCTCGAGCGGTTAATTGCGTTACGAATAAGTAATTACGCGTACTACTACGAGCGTATTAAAGCGCGCCGCGTGGCTCCCTGAAAGAGAACGCTTCAGAAGCTTACCTTACATAATATAATATAAAAATTAAAAGCCAATAATTTACACAGATAATACCATAAGAGAGAAGGGGAGAGTAACTGAGTTCAACAAATTACGGCGTGAACAACCGCTTACGAAAATTAGCTCGCAACGACATCTTCAAAGGGCGAGCGCCCTTTCGTCTGAACAATACTAAGAGAAGAAATATCGCAAAAATAAGAAATATTTACTCAATGGATATTAATTACATATTCACTACTAATGCACATATTTTTACATGGAGAAAAAATTTATTTCACATAAGGAACTGCAAACTCAAATGTGTTATTTTGGTTGAATCTCTTTTTTTACACATTTATGCGTTTAAAAATAACGTACTTATATTTGCAGTGTATTCTCCTAATACCAACATGTATTGATGTCAACTAGACAAAAATCCGCACGAACTTATGGACCAACCCAGTATGATCGAGAAAGTAAAATAGCGGCAATGAAATGCTTTTGTTGCAATCGTCAAACGTTTGGTTGATTCCATTTTAATTGTAAACCAGCGTACCAAATTTGCGTTTTAACAACAGAATTCTTCTTCTCAGTGCGGAAGTACCTCGAGATGTCGCGAAATCCATTCCTGAAATTACAAGCGGGCTTATCGTAGCGTTCCTTGTTGCGGTGTACAAGCTGAAAACGAACCGGCGGTAAAGCCACCGAGGGTCACTTAAATTACGGAATTTCCACGGAGTAACAAAAGTGTCAGCAAGGAGCCGCTGCGTCGACG
Source organism: Odontomachus brunneus (assembly GCF_010583005.1). NCBI lineage: Eukaryota > Metazoa > Arthropoda > Insecta > Hymenoptera > Formicidae > Odontomachus > Odontomachus brunneus. The sequence continues at coordinate 259,998 of NW_022639461.1, read as the reverse complement.
TGTCCGGCATTATCGCAGGCTGCGCGGCCGCAATGCCGCTGATACGACGGGGGTGTAGCGACCGCGGTGTATAATAATTTTCACTTTAGTCGCAGGGAGATAGCCGCGACAATTGCACGACGTGTCCCGACAGGGCCATCGGTCGTAATTTAAACGAGTGTCGTGTCGGGCGATCTTCCTCTCGCGAGAGACGATTCCCCAGGAAAAATGCTCTGGACGGAAAAGACGCGCGGACGATTCGCGACCCTTCACCGACAGATGTTACCTGTATCGTCCGACGAGGTAGCCGGAGAAAGGCAAGCGGTACGTTTTTCATTTCTCGAACACCGATAACCACTGCCGCAAATACTTTTATTTCGTCGAATCGATAGTCCAAGTAATACAAATATCGGATCGTGACGTTAATTATAGATAATGAACGAATAATTGGAATGTCGGCGCAAGGCGATTTATCGATCGGGAGTTCAATTGAAAATAAGGATCTCTCACTTCGCGAAAGTTGAGTACTTCGACCGATATATGGGAGTAAATAAGTGAAAAAAGTCCCTCGGTTATTAAAACACATCTGCTGTTTAATGATCGCTGAAAAAGCAGATCGAACAATTACCGTAGCAAGTCATTTCTCATCATATTTCGTGTCGTCTTAAGGGAAGGCTGAAAACGTTACCGACAGAATACTAACATTTTTCTGCAAAGTTTATATCGTATTGGTTATGCAGAATTACAAGTGCTTTTACCCAATAAAAGTGCTTGCAAAGGTAAATAGGAACATTGCTCAATATGTATCCTTCTCCTTCGAGCTCATAAGACCAATTACATGCGTCTGTAGAAATGTCAGCCAATCAGGTCGGATGATCGTCCGATGTCTCAGGCGACACATAGCGACTGACAACAATCGTGTCTAACTATATGCCGCCATCGGCACAGAAGGATTACCTAAATGTCTAGTTAACGTGCGGGACTGATATGAATTTATCGCATGATGTGTCACAGAGCGACGCGTAGTGTATACGCGTTTATCAAGACAGGAGAAGTGGATGAGGATATAGGGAAGCAGAGGGCGGAAGGGGGCCCACTTCTATCCCCGCTTGTAACAGCGCGCATATATGCCGTGCGAGAGTACGGCAGAATACCGTGAAGAGATACTAAATTACGTGGAAACTTAGGATGTCTCGTTGAAAGTACCGACAAAATTTCGCGCTCAATCTAAAAGCGAATTCACATCTTGACAGAAAAGCCGAAAACAAAAAGGTAGAAACTCGCGCTGGTAGAAAGATAGAGACTGTCGACTTATCTGATCATCAGCGCGAGTTTCGATTGGCTTCTGCCCTCCTGTCTTCGGCTTTTCTGTCAAGGTATGAATTCGCCCTAAGAGGGATCCCGTGTTTGACTTTCGAACTTTCGCGCCATACTCAACCTTCCTTTTCGCGACTTTCTCCGCGCGACTCATGCCAACAGTTCGCGAATTGCCTGTTTCGGAATCGTTAGGATTCTACAAATGTGTAATTCTTATAAGTTAGCGGAACAAAATCAGCAGTACCACCTCCAATATTTTTATATGTTGCTCATTTGTTGCTGAAAAGTTGCCAAAGAAAAAATGTGTTGTTCTGTGTTAACTTTTTTTCTAATTTGTTGCTCATTTGTTGCTCTTGAAACATCCAAATCTCAAATTTGTTTCTCACGAAATAGGTTATAACCAATAACTGAGAATCTCTCTGTATGCAGCAAATATAAGAACTGTGACACTAAAATTTGTTGCGCTAGCTTCATTTTGGTATTAAAACATTGTTTGAATTTATTGCCCTCGAAATATATAAGCTCCCAATTTGTCGCTCGCTAAATGTGTCCAGACAATAATTGGTTGGTCGCCTCACCGTCCTATACTGTGTAATATACGTAAATTCTCCAAGGGTTCAAACTAGCAGCCGCCATGTGTATATGGTATGTATGTGTGTGTATGACGGAGACGTCCCATCACCCACGGCTGATGAACTCCGAAAGACTACTTTCCTCGAGCTACTACAAGCGGTCGTGGTATCGCGCGCGAGACTGGACGTTAACTTCGTCAATATCGATGTGTCGTCTACGAGCGGCATCCTTTCGCGCAAGTATGCATCGCCAATGGTGCGCACACAGCCGCGGCTGTATGCACACGTTGTGCCGGCGCGAGATTATTATTTTCTGCGATCGAGTTTACCGACGTTCCCTCCGAACACGAGAGCGCTTCTACAATCTCTCTCGCGCGCGGCCGGGTAATGCACCGTCAATGAGCGAACGAACGAGCGAGGTAAGCGGAAAAATACGCAAAGAAACTCGTCTGGCTGTGCAATCCCGACGTCGAGCTGGGATATATAAAGTTCGAGCCAATTCGAGGATATAACTTCCAAAGTTCCGCGTATTAAACCGAGCACATCGTTAATTACTCAACTTCCTCCGGCTACACGCGGAACACACACGACTCCACGCGAATGTAGCGGTGTAAATAGACAGATAGATAGACTGAGCGTCATATTTTCGGAAAATTAACTTTCGTCGAGCAAGTCTCGTTTACATTTCCCGGCTGTAGAGAGGGAAGTTGCTTCCTGTCGAAGCATTGCACAGAAAAAGGAGAAAATTCGTTGTGGCAGCAAAGACGTGCGGTAGCTAAGTCTCGTTGTAACGCGTAACGCCACTGTAACTAAAAATATAGCTGCTAATAAATATATTAACTGTTTAACTGAACAGCAACAGCAGCAAAAGTTTTTGTTATCAGCAATAGATTTTTACGCGGAGAAAATTTCGTAATAATAATTAACAGAATTTTTTAAATATCGATATTTCACGAGAAATTGACTTTTCATTCCACACGTGCTACTTATATATTTTAGGAATTGAAAAATATGCTATTAAAAACTCACCACACTCAGAGAAATGTCTGATGATATTAACCAGAATTCTATTTAGGTTTACCAAATGGTAGATAAATAATCGTGTACAAGATATTTAGTCAATGATACCAAACTATCTGGTGAGCGCATTGTCTAAGTAATGCTTAAATACGTTTACCAAACCGTCTGGTACAGCATACAATTCATTTGGTGAATGTTATGAATACAGTTGTGGAGTAGTATTAGACTTCTTACCTAACCTAAAATCTAATATTATATATAATTTTCATATACTTACTGTATATAATCTTCATATATTTATTTCTAAATTTGTCGACATATTTTAAGAAATTTCATTCTTCCAAATATCTGACAGTTTCAGCGTCTACTCTTTTATAGCACCGATGTCTTTACAAATTAGTGTAGATGAAAAAGGAAACGTCGCAGCGAGTAACAATTAACTATCGCGTCAACAGTATCACACGTCTAGAGAGAATTACCAAACTGTCTAGATGTCTACAACTAAATGTCTCGGTATTGACTACCAGATGCGTTGAGGCATCGTAATCAGAATATTGGATATGTGAACCAGATATCGCATATAAATTCATCATATTTATAAGACGAATATAGTGTCATTCACCAAACTATTTCTCTCAGTGCATGTTCCTTGGCAAGACAGACCTCACTGACAGTCTGTCTCTGCACACAGAAAAATACATACTGCATTCAAGTAAATGTTACTTGTTCCTACAGTTTTTGATAAGTTTACATATCCACAAATCTTTAACAAATTTAGCATAAACATTAAATTTATACATTTATAAAATACATCCCGAATTCTAGTAAGCTTAGCACATTTCAGTCAAGAATATTAAATTAAAACAGAGATTTTATTTGTCTGCTATATAGAGTCGAACTATTTATTTCTCTGTTTCACGAAAATATTCTTTGTTGGAGATAATTATTATTTAAAAAGAGAGAACTGATTTCACTTTTCTTAGCAGTCAAACATCTTTCCGCATATGGAAACATAGTGAAATTGGAAATTTTCTTGTACTGAGAGAAAAATTATATTTTCTCCGTGTAGTTGTAACAACAAATATATTTTCAGTAAATTATGATTAGCTACAGCAATGAAATCTTTCATTTTCGTGTGAAGATTAATTAAAAATCTTCGAGAACACACGATCCTAAAGAATCCAATAAATGCATCGTAGATATCTCAATGCGAAACGGACGTCGACTATCCGAGTCGTAGTTATCCGCATCCACATAGTTTGCTCTGTGCTTCTTACGACAATAAATAAGTTGACAGCGCGTGCTGTCAAACTGCATCGCAATCGTGCAACACGACGCGACTTAATTAAAGTTACGCTGCATTCCGCCCACGCCAGGAGACAGTATTATCCGATGAGAGTCAACAAAGCGCACCATTCACTTAAAGCAATTCCAACAATGACACATGCGTCAACGGATACGTTCGCATGCACGCGCGTGTGACGCAGAAGTTGGCGACGCGATTGTTCGCGATTTGCGATCGAGTTTACCGACAGCGTATTGAAAACTTCTAACGTCGCTGCGTTGTCCGCGTCTCGCGGAATCGAGTCAATAGCTTTGAAAAGTCTCTCAATGCAAGTCCTGCTCACTTGCGCGAAATTTACAACGCGAAAATCCTAGTGCAGCTCTCTCTGCGAACAGCAAAGTCGTAGACGTGACGGGGGTCATCGAGCTTCATACGCGCCGTCGTACGCGCACAAAGTGACAAAAAGAATCGATATGCGAAGCTTCCGGCAGACCTGCCATTTTGCACGCAATAAATGCACCGATTAAAAGACGGAAGCACGTGTGCTAAACGTGTAAAACACCGAAATGCGCACCGAGACGAAATTGCCCTGACGGAAATTTAATGCCGCTCTTGAGAAAACGCTGGACAGTTGTTTTGTCTGATACGTGAAGAATAAAATTCTTGGGATCCCAATCAAGATGTAACGCTTTTCCTGCACCGCGCAAGATACGTCAAATCTGCATCCATCTGCTGTACGAAATAGACAATAGACACAAAACTATTCGATTTTTTAATGATCGAATCTGCTGCTCATAAAATGAACAAGTTTGGCCTGATAATGTATAGTCCCTATCTCTCCTAATTATAAACCGAGTCCCATTGTTGGCTACGTAAACTGAAGATAAATACACTAAGCCTTCAGAATATGCAGATGTTAGAAAGTTCAGTTCGAAAGTAAGGTCGTAAAATTTCGACTCGGGGGGTTAATACTAGACACTAACTCAGTCTACATAAACTGCACACATTTCCACCAGGGAGCTTGGACATTCCAAAACCGTGTCGCATTTCGACGAATGGCGATTGCCTCGTGTCACCTATGCGCTTTCACGCACGTCGACCGATGCGGATTTACATAACTCTTCTTACGATCTCAGAAAGGACAACAAGTCATTATACGGGCAACGGCGCGCTCAGCGAGCCGCTGATGAAATTTCACGCAAAAATCCTGTATCCGCGTGTCAACGAAATGCCCGGCTTTACAGTGATTTTAATTTCGACGCGCGTCACGTCGTGCATACGTTGCATATTTCGCGGCGGATCTTGCCTTTCAGCGCGACGTCGTGCGCTTTCGAGGCATCAAGAATTCACGAGCGCACACGAATACAATGCGCGTGGCCGCGGATAAACGGGGAAAACCAGAGAAACACCTCGCGGACGAGATAACAGGATTTCTCGCCCGATAAAACTCGCCGTAGGACAGAGAGCGCGGCTTTAATGCATTTGCTTCTCTCTCTCTCTCTTTTTTTTACATATATAATAATTTAGCACACTGATATCTCTTGACAGGAGTCGTCCTGTGTGCTCAGTCGGCGCCCATAAATCACACGCTTTTTGGAACGGTTTCGAAGCGCGGTGACTTCATACCGACTGTTATTTCCGCGGGAGGATTTATTCATAGCTACACTTTCGTGTTTACCCCCGTGAAAAATGTCTCGCGGACGCGCCTCGGCGTGGATGCGGCTTTCTTCCCCGCGCAAAACGAGTGCATACTGCACTGCGGATTTACGGAACGCGGAACACGCGGCAGTACTTCTTTTCATCCGTCTGCGACGCGCAGACTCATGTCTCATTTACGCGCGCGACAGTTATTAATAATATTAATAAGCCCGTAAGTGTTGACACCAATGTGCATGTGTGCATCTTTTATTAACGCGGTTGATGTTCACGATGAATGTCTTATTGCACACCAAGAAAAGAAATTATTCATTCAAATTTACTGAATCATTTCAGTGTATCTCACGTTTTAGTTGGAAAGCATCATCAAGCAACAAAGTCACCGCCATTCATTAAAAGCTTCCCCAAAGCATCCGCACTGAAAACATTTTTTATATTTGGAATTAAAATATTGAATACGTACGGTTTGGTAGATTCATTACGTATTCTTTACTTATGTCATATTACAAGTGCATATATTATTGAGAGAGCAAAACACACATAGAGCGACAACAAAATTTTTTTCTTGCAATTATCAAACATTTGGTAGATTCCACTTTAACTAAATTATGGTCTAGTATAGCAAATTCTCGTTTCAACAATAAAATCCTCTTTTTAGTGCAGTAACTATTATCCACACTGAAAAAATAATTTAATTATCAAAATCACAGTTTGGTTAAAATGGGATCAACGAAATGTTTGGTAATTGCAATTAACAAATTTAATTGTCGCTGTTTTATTTTGCTTAATGATTAAGTAAATATATTATAGAAAAGGTAAGGCAAAATAGCGACAATGAAATTTTTTGGTTGTAATTATCAAACATTTAGTTGATCTCATTTTAATCGATTTCGTCAACCAAATCCTTTTTCCAGTGCAGGTGATGGATATCACCAAAACTTTTCTTCAATATATGAAATTCGGTAGTGATCGCGCGTCGTTATCAGTTTTTTACACTGAGAAAAATGCGCTGCGAAGAGATACGTGATAATTACGATAGGACAATTCATTTTCACTCGGTCTTGAGTGTGAATAGGGGAAGAGCGAGGATGTGCGCGAGACCGATGAATGTTCGCTCGCACAATCGGCGATTTATGTCCGTGCAAAATCTCTCGCATCCTGCCCGCTGAACACAGTGAAAAACAGAGCGAAAAACAGACGCAAAAGTCTGCGATGTGATGCACCTGGCATTCTTTCAATTTAATTAACCGTATTTTTAATTAGTACTCGGAATTAAAATCCCGCCACTCTCTCGCGCGCGAGATGCGCATAAGCACACACCGCCTCGATGTGAAATTTACGGTGAAAGAATTATTTTAGCATTTGAAACTAAAATATTCGGTGCATGCAATTTAGTTGACGCACTGCCACGTTCTTTACTTGCGTCAGGTATATCGTGGAAGCGAAACGCACAGAGCGGCAACGAAATTTTTCCGTTGCAGTCACCAAACATTCAACTTGAGCCAAATTATGCTCTGGTGTATTAATTTTTTTTTCAACAACAAAATTCTTTCTTCGGTAGCTGTTATCCAGACTTAATGGTTATTACCAAAAGTCTTTTTCGTCAGACTTAATAGAAATAAAGTCCGAATAATATCCAACTAAATTAATATACCAAATCTTCGTTTCGACGACAAAATCCTTTCTGCAGTACTAATTCATTTCAGTCCGAATGTTAATCCATTTTCGCCTTAGTGTGCACCAAAGTATGACGCGCGCGCGTGCGCGAAGCAATGTAATCGCGATGAAATTACGCTCGCCAGAAGGATATCATCGGGCAAATGATCTGTCCAGAGTCGCGAGCCTGCAAGAACACTCGGTGCCGTACGAACGCGCTATTATCCAATTTCGCCGAGCTCAAGTAGATTGAATAGCACGACCGCTTCACAAAGCTTCCATCGCGCTTCTTTCTCCCCCGGCTTGCTCCCGGGACTTCTTCATCTTGCCCTCCTTCATCTTGCTCTTATCTCCGAGTACGCGGCCGCGGGATAGTATCGCCGTGAAACCTCATATTTCCTGCCTCCGTCCGGAAAAGCGCGGCGCAACTAACGGATATGCGGCGCGTCCCTTGCCTCTTTGCCACGCGTGCGTATTCCGCGCGGCGACAAAGCCGGGACACCAAGAGAATATAACAGGTGGTGGAGGAGACACCGAAAGAGAGAGAGAGAGAGAGAGAGAGAGAGAGAGAGAGAGAGAGAGAGTCTATCTCCTCGTCGAAATTTTATGCCTCTTCTCGTCTCTCGTCGTTGAATTAATTCCACGATTACAGAAAACAAGGAGTCAAATTTACCGGGGTGGCCAAAGAGCAAGGCGCGCCGGATTTCTTTAAAACAACGACGCCGATTATTCCCCGTTTGAAGATGCCTGACGGTGCGCTGTGAGTGACAATTAGAACGGTCGTTATACGCCTCCTCTCGCTTCGGTGGAAGACGGCACACCGTGAAGCACGCCGTGAAGCACGCCGTTAATGTAACGGATGATATCCGAATCGCGGCTATACCGGCCACTCACCGATCAAGTTCTCAGCGACAGAGATGTATTTCCCGGAGAAATCAGACGAAGAAAAGTTTCGAGATTAAAGTTTCGAGATTAAATTATTGAGAGGCTTGCTCGCACTTGCGGTGGCTATTTGCAAGCAGCAAAAACTTGCAGCACGCAAAAACGCGAACACGCAATGGTGTCGGCGCCAGTTGGCCATCGTCGCAACCCTGAGAGAATAGAGAAATATGTCGGACACACCCTCCAAAAAAAAAGTATAATAAATCAAGACGCGACGTTATGTTGAAACTCACGAGAAAAAAAGCGTTTCAAAGTGCTCAAACAATCTCAAATGCTCTTTCGTCCATATTTATCTTTATTCAGAAATGGCACGTAACTTTCGTCAGCTTACTTCTGACGTCACAAATTTAACATGGCCGGCGAGGTAAAATATTAGAGCCTAAAAACAAAAAGACATAGCTGCTAAACCAGCTAAAAAATGACCGTGCAAACAAGTTTCGTTACATGTTACGCCTTGAAATACTCGAATGCTTTTCAGTAAAATTCAGCATCATTCAGAGTCAAAGCACTGGTAACCCGTATCTCTAGACCGTATTATGGATCCATATATCTATTCCCATATTTGGACTTTTTCCTGTGCAATGTTATATTTTTAAACAACACAGTTACGCAGGATTATCAGCTTATTGCAGTAATCCGCGAGAATGCTCCTTCGGTAGCTCGTGGCAGAGAAAAAAATTATAGCGGGCCGTGGTAATGCGAGAGGGTGTCGAGAGAGTGGTAAATTAAATTCGAAAGCACGACCCGTAATTCCGCAGGCATTAATCGCGTCGGACGACTGACTCGTAGTTTAATTAAACCTCCTCTTCGGCGATTATCAAGAGCCATCCACTACTATTCACACCGTTACTCCGCTAAACCAATCGCAGCTAAGGGTGAAACATGCCCTCCGCTATTGAAATTAGCTCTCTCTCACACACACACACACACACACACACACACACATATACACGCACGCACACACACGCGCGCGCGCGCATAACTGTATCATGTTTAAATTAAAACCATTATCAGTTCGACGCAAGTCTGATGCCACGGGAATTCGTGCTTGTCGGGATCAGAAGTTGCATCGACGAAGAGATCCTGCAATTTTCGATCGCCCGGGAATAACGACGAAGCTCGTGAGCGGTGTCCACTCGTATCCCGAAGAGACGCGTCTGCTGAATGTCCGCGAAGCTTGACAAACGTCAACGCAACGTTCCCGGTCATTCGCGGGTGCACGCCGAGTGCACGTTCAACCGTGGCCGAAGTGGTCTACGGAGACTCAAAAGGATCCCCGACCTATACGCGACGCGTGATGTATCCAGTCGGTCGCCAACAGAGCCGCCAACTACCTCACCCTACCCTACCCTACCCTACCCCACTTGTTGGACGCCTCCGCCGGAAGGGGTTGGAAACCCGAGCAACCCCAAGCCACCTGATGCTACGCTACTGCGGCATCGATCCCCCAAACTCCTCCGTCGAAACCCCTCCATGGTAGCCATGGCGACCAACTTCCCCTATCGCCTCGAACGTACATACGAGCGAGCGAGCGAGCGAGCGAGCGAGCGAACGAACGAACGAACGAACGAACGAACGAACGAACGAACGAACGAACTCA
>NW_022639461.1:214783-248638 GCF_010583005.1 Odontomachus brunneus | reverse complement strand
CTCTCTCTCTCTCTCTCTCTCTCTCTCTCTCTCTCTCTCTCTCTCTCTCTCTCTCTGTTTTCTATCTTCTTAAGGAGACCGACGTTTTGCCGGCAAAATTCTATCTCTCCAAACATGTGAGACATTTCTCGCCCTATGAATAAAGAATGGTTTGTCGTTATGTACACTTTCGCGACACGTAGCCGGCGCGAGAATTTTTCTCCAGCGCTGCCGTGAACTTGCAGCTTGCGGGACCGCAATGCACCTGCATCGATCAATTTATCAACGCTAAGTACGTTAGCGTACAACAGCAGGAGCATCGATGCCGGCGCATTTACGCGATGCATTACGCTAAGTAGATACACGCCGTTCTGGTGCGGACATCCCGAGTGGATCTTGACGCTCCAGTTCGGCCTCGTGCGTCTTTCTCGACGCACCTTAACATTAGAAGGACTGGAGTTAACAACCACCCTAGAAGGAGACCGTAGGACAAAAAAGTCCTTTACCATTTTGCAAATGACCACATAAATTTTTAGATATTAATTAGAGAACATTTATGCATTATCGCGCGCAATCATGTAACAATTTTCTTTCATCAGACGTAGAATAAAAAATTTCGATTAAGGATACCAAAAAGACTGAAAAAGATTCAGTATAACAATAACAGTTTTATTTGATAAATTAGTAATATTATTTTAAAAACATTATATTTTATAATTATCTATGCGTTTTCTATTTGCTATTTATGAAAAAATATGCTCGGAGCCAAATTGGCTGTCTCGATGCTTTTAGTATTTAAGCCGACTTCCATACGACGCTATGGGTCGTGGTTATTCGTGCGAATTTCCATTTGGTGCTAAAACGTTGTTCCGAAAATCGCGCAACTTTGATCGCGCAACTTTTCGGCTCACGTCGGTAGCACGACATAGCAAGTCGTTTGAACAGAGAGTCTAAGTTAGTTCCCATATTGTTCACGCAGATCTCCGTCCTGCACAAAAGCATGATCGAAAATCATTTAGCCCGTAAACACGATCGACGGAGCGCATTATTCGACATATTCTCGACTCGTGTTGTCACACGATGTGAGTTAATTTAACAGTCAATGTTGTCTCGGAGCTACAGACACAGAGGAATGATTACGAGCCGACTTATGTGCTCAATTCGCACACAGAGAAAAACATCATTCTACTGCCGAGAAACGCGATTACTCAATTTACTTTCCTTCTTTTAAGTAATAGGGATTTTCAGCAAGAAATATTTTGTTGACAATAATCTCAAAATATATTCTTGACAAATTTGAGAAAAGTTTATTATTACACACATGTACTCAAAACAAGAATTTATTTCTCTTTACGAAAATGTTATAAAACTTTATTCAAGAAAAGTCGGTTCAACTCTCTATGTATTAAGCAAACCGAATTTTTATTTTAAAATTTTAGTTTAATTCAATATTCTTGACTAAAGTGCTAAACTTACTAAGACTTGGAATATATTTGAATAAATTTGATACTTATGACAAACTGATAGATTTGCGGATATATAAACTTCTGAAATATTTGTAGCGAGTTTAACGTTTACTTGTGGAAGGCTGTGCCTCGAATTTTCAGATACTCTGTACAATCATTGTACAAGTGCGCAACGTCAATCTGCCGTGTCATTATCTCGGAATACTGTAACTCACTTTATCCGCGAATATGGAACGGCCGTTGTCGAGAAATACTCTCGCCTACGACAGCTCATAACGAAGCCAATCACTCATCGCAGTTAAATCGCACATCATCGTCGTACGTCTCGGACGATACTTTCATATCGAAAACAGAAATCGTGGAATCGTCTCGGGACGATAGCTTCTCCAGACACAGTCGTGATTAGTATCTCAGAGAGCGCGGAAGTTCAGCAATTGACAAATTAAAGGAAGACCCGATAACTATCTCTTTAATTTTTAGTTGAAAAAGTCTCAGAACTGCTAAATGCGCTGACTCTTCGCTGGTCTCGCGCTAACTATATCGATCAACCGTTTTAACGATTAAAAAAAAAAATTCGCGAGAGCCGTTGAGATCGGAGGAGGGAATGTTTGGATTTCGGGGGGACACAAGTTCTAAGAATTCCAGAACTGTAAACTGGATCGATGAAATGGATGCCGGTCTTGTTCTCGCCGGACCATGGATATTTCATCGAAGGCAACGACCGCGTACGCGTAAGGGTCGCGATTTCGGTAGTAACAACGCACGTTACGATGATTGCGCCGAATTATCGACCGATATGTGAGCACGATGGTTACCGGGACTTTGAATATTGTATGGCCGCGCTGCAATAACGAAGCATACCCGCCGGAATTTCCCAACAACTTCATCTCAGGTCTGGCATTCCGAACGCGTCGTCAGGGATCGGACGCGTTCATTCGCGTTTTCGACGATGCAGAATTCGCCAGATGGTCAGAAACACGTATCGCAAAAAAGGAGAGAAATGTTCCGCCGCGTATTTACGTACACGTACACGGTATATGTTTGTTTTATTATCGACGCCATGACCTAGAGAGACGTGACCTCAATAATAAAACACGTAACGCCAAATAAAAACGTTTCATCCACGCAAGATGCCTCCATGATTATATCTCGTCAAATATTATCGATTAACGTACAACTGAAACGATCAATCCAATTTTTACGGTACCGTCGTAATTTCTCGAGCCGAAGGCGTTTTGATACTAATCTTGCAAATACCATTAAAGGATCGATGTAACCAAACTACAAAACTACAATTTCCAATGTATTAAATTAACTCATTTTATCTGTGTAATTAATTTAATTCATTTTATCTGTGTAATTTTCAGAAACTATTTTATCCGTATTATTTTAACATATATAAGTGTGTAATGTGTTCATTTTATACGGATTTTATGCGTAATAATAAGAACATGTCTTGGAAACTTGGAAATAATAAGATAACGCATTTCTCGTTATTAACGTTGCGTAATACGTTTGCGTATTACGTATTATAAAAAGACGCGTTTACTCCTTATTTACAGAGCGTTTCAATAGCTTGACACATTAAATAACTTTTACACGGTTAGGAAATTATAAATCATATAGGATTTTTATGAAAGCAAATTACACAAAGAAAGAATGCAAATATTAATCTGCAAATGTATTTTATTTACACTCGAAATATGTAATTATTTTCATTGAAGAGAAAAGCATGTTATATAAAGTATTGTGAAAATTACAAAATTGAAAGCAGAGAGAAGTGTAAATCACTGCTACACTGCAAACTCAAGTGCATTATTTTGGCTGAATCTTTTACGTGTTTCTTACTGTTTTGAGTCGCGCCATTTAACACGTTTAAACGTATTAAATTATAATTTACACATCTTCAACACGTCAAATGCACTTAAACGCATCTTAAAGCAGTAAGAAAAATAAAAGTGACTTTAGCCAAATTACATGTTTATACGTTTAAAAATTTTCTGGATTAACGTTGATCCAAAATTTCGACTTGGGTTAACACACACTGACGGAAAGTCGAGGGTTGCTTGTCGAGAGAGCCGAGAGAAAAAGCGTCATCGAAAAATGCCGAACACTTACATGAAAGCGGAAAGCTCGGCAGGCGGAAGCGCCTTCTAACGTGTTCATTCGCACGAACGGCGCACAATCGCGTATTTTACGCTCGGGCGAGTGGCGAAAAGCGATCGAACGCGAAGGCTAGGCGGGAATATCGATTGAGCCGAGATTGCAACCGGCAATCAGTATCAGTCAAGATCCAGCTCCTAAACTGATCCTATCGCGCGTGAACGTTTTCTGCCAAAAGGACGAGAACCAATCGCCGACTGCACGATGGCGAAACGGTGCGCCAATGATGCGAAAAAAGCCCATCAAGAAACTGTCCCTTTCTTCTTTTTTATCCTTATCTCCGCCCCCTGCGGATGTCGGTACATATCGATGCGCGTGACAAACTTCCAGCGTATCACGCTAATATTTCAATATGCGGTGAAAATAGAAGTAGAGCGCACGTCGATACCGCGGGTCATGCTGTCTACCAAATTTCATCAAGTATTGAGCAACGTCTGCCCGAACGCGCGCTGTTTTTATTATATGACTGTAACAATCGATAGCGCAAATGGAAAATGCACACACGGTAGCCGAAGCTCGCGAATGTGTATATACCGCTCGCTGCAGCGCGACGAATAAATCCGGCGTCGTCTGTTTCTCTTCCTTTCTGTGATCACATCACATCTCATTTCCAACTCCCGATTAATAAATCCAACGATCATCCGATCCCCTGTCACCCCTGCAGTGAGTCGACGAGTAATAACGAGTGTAAGAGAAGCCGTCTCTTACACGTCGCAACAAATACCACTTACATATGCCGTAAAATGTAGGAATTATTCACTAATAGCACGTCCTTACGATATGTACGTGTTGGCGATCGCACGTCGTTATCTTCGACACTCTCGATACTGCGCACGAAACTCTTTTGACAGATAAAAGACGCGTACAACGCAGAGCGTTGTCGAACGATATGTTCACAGTGGCTGCTCGCTATAAAAAGATCAAAGATGGCCACGTCATGCATGACGGACGCCGAAAATGACGCCACGAGATGTATGTTGCTATACTTAAAGTCACTAAATATTATCAAGTACCACAATACGTAAAATATGCTCAATGTTTTGGCATTTGGAACCAATATGGCGTCGGTTAATGCATATAGAGCACACTTTGTGTAACTTATGTATACATAGTGCAATTTTAATAACCAGGTTTGTAGTGTGGAACAATAATATAGGTTAGCCGCATTCGTTTCTAACTATGCTCATTGTTTTTAATATTAATCCAGAAAATACATTATTTCTATATATAAGGCTATTTCGTTATATAAGGCTGACCGAAAAGTTTTAGTAACTATCGATCCATCACCCGGTAAGACATCCGCGTGACCGAGTAGTCACACACACATCAGCTGACATGAAACTGATAAGCAAATTGCACCCCGATAAAAACAAATCGTCATTATTGAGTCAATCGTGCGTGTAACAGCGATAACGCACGAGCCGCGTCTTGCACCAGCATATCAAATTTCGGAGCGAGGGGTTGCAGACTCGAGGTAAAAGCTCCCTCGATTAAGAGAAAAAAATATCACGTTTAATCGCCCGCGTCACATGTTTCCCACGAGTGGGAGATGGATGGCCTCGTGTGCGTCACGCCGTCGAAATTGCGCCGGCAAGGAATCGCGTTAGGCGTTATAACGCGGCCTCGTAGAACGGCGCGCGTGTTGCAGGGGACGGCGGGAAAAGAGCGGTTTCCTCCAAGGTTTGGAACACAATTTGCCGGATGGCGAGAGAGCGAGCGTGTAGAGGCGCCTTTACACCGAGGGAACTTTGTACACGCGGCGAAGAATTGTGGCGCATAAGACAGAGGGAAGAGAAAGAGAAAGAGAGAGAGAGAGAGAGAGAGAGAGGAAGAAAGATCGAAGAGAATGTGGCGAGTACACTTTAAAGCTCGCCTTCTCTTCTCCTCCCCGTCACCGACACCCCTCTGGCCTCTGCGATTTATTGTAGCGGGTGCCAATGACCGCGAGGGAACGGGGGACGCTCAAGTGCATTGCTGCATATTTTACTCGAAGGTGCACGTCACAAGGCGGGTCATGACGTCATGTCTAACCTACATACCTTGAGGGAGCAGAGTCGCGCAGCGATGCGATCGTTGTACGCGAAACGGCCTGCGAGATGTATACGAGACACGCCCGGGATACGCGTATCCCTCTCTCTCTCTCTCTCTCTCTCTCTCTCTCTTATATTTTCTTGTTGCCCGGGCGAAATTCACCAGACGCGTACGCACGACGGCTACTGGGAGAGAGGAAGCGCGATCAGCGCGGGTGACAGACGCTTTTTACCGGTCGGCGGCGAGGGCATTCTGGCGATTCAAACACGCACTTAAGCTTTCTCGACGTAATCAATTCTCACAGATCGTCCGGCGTGCGTCCGGCGTGCCATCATCTGTCGGCTGATTTTAGAGGGAATTGTTCAAGTCCGCGAATTGCGGGTTTGTATTTCACGCGGCGCGCATTCATTGGAATTTCAGCAACAATACGTCGCCGGCGTCTCGCGTTTTCCGAGCGAATTTGCACTCGTGTAGCCGGCTTTTCCTTTAAAAAGACCAGTAAATAAAAGTACCGTCGCCCGCTGCAATTTTTTGCCGCCGTGTTCCGTCGCTCCTCCGCCGAGATCCACGTACAATATTAAATATCGGGCCGCGGCGAACTGGTTACACGCGTGTGTGCTGTTAATACGTAGCGACCAAATATTGCATCTCCTGTGCGCGTGAGCGCCGTGTGTGAACGCTATATCACACGACGCACAGTCGCTGCTTCCAGTTCCAGCGACAACAGCTGCCGAATCGATTTGCGATGCGATTTTCTGGGTGAAGACGTTTACTGGCGAATGCTCACACACGCACACCGAACGCGCGCTTGAACGAGCTCGCGCGCTAATAATTCAATATAAGCCGAACTAGATCCGCTGTATGACGTAGAGAAGCATCGCGCAGATCGGATGAATGCCCGCGAACCGGAATTCCGATGCTTCTCAGTCATGAATTGTTAACGAACAGACGATGCGCTGTAACGTAATAGGTGCGCGCTTATGTCCCCGCGGTTAGTATCGAACACGGTCGTCCGATTTTCAACCAAAGACAACGTGTGTCCTTCGGTTAGGTGCATGCAACAGTATCCTTTCTGAGCGTACGAAGGTATACTGTCTCTGAAAGGTAAGGTCACTTGCCTCAGAATGGCGTGATGGGAATGTGTGTGGTGGAGATGAAGGGAGCGTTGGGAGTAACAAGAGTGAATTGTACTTTAAGTTTTTTTTTTTCATTATTTTGTAGATCGCAAACGGTTTAGACATAATGAGCACACTTTAGAGCGTAGCTAATGATTAAAATAGAAAAGGAATTATTGAAAAATAAGCCAGAATATGTCGTTATAATAACCAAAAATTCTGCTTATTAAAAGTGGTTCAACCAAACGTGTTACGTTAATTCAAGGCTCTTTTCTTTTGTATGTAACAACAACAATTACGCAGATAGCTTCTTTCAAATACGAAAACTTGGATCAACGACGCAGCACGTTCACGCAATTTACTGGAAGAAGAAGTCTTTTCCCAATAGCACTATATTTGCGGTTTTTAACTGGTAACAGATATAATCTCCGGCCTATAAAGGTGAGGAAAGGAAATGGGCATTGGGATGGAGTTCTTGATAAAAGTTACGAGAGCAACTTCAATCTGCAGATAAGAAAGCGCACACATCGCCTCGTAAAAAATTCGAGTGTTTCTCGCGAAGCTGTTCGGATCTAAACTTATTGCATACTCTTCTAAAATAATTCCCTAATTTTAATAGCGAGTCTACGTGAAAGCAATTCAAGTCTTCAAACGAACGAGGTCGATTTGTTTCCGCCTCGGCGCGGAGGACCCCGAAAGCACTTCCATCCTGACGATCTCGCGAGAACTGAACAGTCTCCGCGATTATTTCAGTAACATTTTAATATACGGAGAAGTGCTTTTGATGTCGCGATCTTCAAAGAAACGGCGTGTAATGACTGGTTGTTTCAATTATCACCGAGAGGAATTCACATTTCATCGGAGAGCCGGTGTGTATCACGTAACTTTGCTATCGTGTTACGAAAGTTCTCGCAACTGCGAAACACGCGGATATACACTAGTAATAATAAAATATCTGACGTCGATTTAATTAAGCGGCCGGACGAGACTAGAGGGCGAGAGCATAGAAGAGCGAGAATGTAGTTTCACCATTAAAAAAAATGCGCTTCGAGGAGACGGAGGGAGAACTCGTTAAGAAGTCGAGAGAAAGAGCCTATCCCTTTCTCTGTCTTTCTCGTTCTCTCACTCTCTCAGCCGCACTCGACGCTGTTCCGGTTAAGATGGAATTATTTGAATAATCCGATCCCCCCTTTGTGTCTCGCGTCTGACGCCGGAAACAAGACGGGAGAGTCTAATACTTTCGCGAGAATCGGCGGCGCTCAAACGCGACCGAAAGAATTCCCAGCTCTCTCTCTCGCCGATCGAGAGAATATACGTTTTGTACTCTCTGTATTCTATAGATTCTCCTGTCATTGTAGAGGCGCGTACACGTGAGATCACGAGCATTCTCTCGCGAACTCGTCGAATCCGAGAGAGTGCTGTCGTCTCTTCGACGAAAACTTATTTCGACATCGTCGGTACGGTGTCGAATTCTTAGTATCGAGGGCAGCATGATATGCATGTGTGCGGGCGAACACTTGAAACTAAATCTATAACTTACAAAGAAGCCGTGATGTACAGATAGATACAGAAAGTCAAACAAAAAAAAATTCCTCCCTTGTTGTTCGCAAAATAGAGAACTTTTTGTTTCACTTAATCTACTTATACACCGCAATTTCCCCGTGAGTTACCGGACACCCTGTATATTCCATTCAAAGCTCATTAACGACGGGAGTTTCGTGCGTTGCGTGCGGAAGCCCCTCCAAAATTTAATTCGACAAGAAGATCCGTCACGATGCTCCCCCGCAAATGTTTCCCCCGGGGCAAACGCATCAATCACGTTCCCGTCGAACTGGAAATTTATAGACACCTGACAATTTTTGTATACTTCAAGTCAGTCCTGCTTCTTCCGTCTATCTTGGCTTTGCAATATTCGTTTCACATGCGTAACCTTCTCCGGGGAAATCAGAGAGGTTATCAAACTTTAAAGGGTATAAAATCAGTCAAGAATTTACGTTGGTCGTGTGGCGATGTATCCTACACGACACAGTCTCGGACAACACGGAGGGAACCGGAGGGGTGGGAAAAAAAAAGAGTGGATGCATATGTGCGCAATGCGCAACGGATGATATCGTAAAATGTCGGGATTTCGCAGACCCGTCGGAGCTGCTCGCATTACTTATGAATGCTGTTAGGCGTTTCGAGCAGATTGCGATTCAGACATTTCGCAATGAATTTATGCACCTCATACATGTATAATCATTCACAAACATGGGCGAGCATACTCGTAATATCGGCGCGAACGTACAGAGTGTCTGACAATTATTCACGCAGCCTTTGTCCGTAGGTGGAACTCATCAAACTGGACACAGAGTACCTCCACCATTTCGCAAACAACCGCGTGAAATTTTGAATTATTAATCGTAGGAGATAATGGCGCACGCAGTATAGTATTTTTTTCCGTATTCGCGATAAGGCATGAAATCTTCTTCAATTAATAACTAAAAAGCTACATGATCATTTGCGGTAGAGAACTCTTTTACTCAGCTTTACCTAATTTAAAATCGCACGACAATGTTCTCATCACAGCCCGTTTATCCCGTAACGCGTGATTATTCACCAGTCTTGTTTAATTGATAATTCAGAATTTTGCGTTGTTGTGTGCGAAATGATAGAGAAATTCTGCGTTCAACTTAACAAGTTCCACTTGCACACAACGAATGCATGAAGAGTGAATGCATAAATTCAGTCAGACACCCTGTACAACTTTACTTCGTAAAGCGCGCGCACGTGCGCGTGCTATTAAAGGCAAATGCGCGATTGTGTGGCGAACTGTTTTAATTAAAATCTACTCTGACGTAAAAGTTACGGGTACGCGCGCACGGCTGTGTTCGGGACGAGCCAATTAAGCAGAAATTATTATTGTGAATCGCACGGGGGAGAAGCACACGACGCCGCGCAGCGACTCATAATTCGAAGTGTGTGCTTCTCTCTACTCGAGAGGTATTCCCACGCAGCTCCCGCCCAAGTTTCCGCGCGGTTAACGCAGTTTGCGAAGTTCCGACGACGCCGCGAGCGCATCCTGACGATTACCGAGGCGGAAGCTTTTCTCGAATTGAAAAAACGCATTTCCTAAAGTTCAAAATCAATTCGAACTCCGCGTTAATTCGGACGAAATTGCATCGGTCGGTGTGTCTCTCCCGTAGGGAGGAAGACTTAGCGGCCTCGAGCGTTCCCTCATCGGGAACTTCTGCAGGCAAATGCGAACTTCAATTCTCTCGCCGTTCGCGCTCTCCCCTGCACGCCGACCTGCCAGCCACTACTTCTGCCTACCTCTGTCCACCTGCCTATCTGTCATTCTGCCTGCGGTCTCGTGATCGCGATGTCAAGTTTCGGTTTTCCACTCTGCGGGTCTAGCGTAGGATAAACTCGGCACACCGACACTATTGATTTTGTCAGGGAGCACCGAAGGGGTGAAAGGGAGAGGAGGGACGGGGGAGTCGGGTGGAGAGAGCGCGTCAGAGAAAGTCGAGGGTAGGTGAGGTCAACCCCCTATTCAGGTGGGTTTTCGCCCGATGGATGAAGCCCCGGGATATATAGCCGGCCTTTTCCGGATTTATTCAGGGTTATCCTTGAACGCCGCCCTGCCGCACTCTTGTAACGGGCCAAAAATCGATGTATACTTGAAGCTAAAAGGATCGATACGTCGCCCGAGTTGTGAGTTGTGTGGCCCCGCGTTGTGTGCTCAATGGACAAAAGTAATTCTCGGCGTTGCGCGAAAGTCGCAGGCGCCGCGCCATCCGCTTCGGCACATCGCGAATTCTTCTTTCTTTCCAGCGCCACCAGCTGTTGAAATATTTACAACACCGCGCTGTTCTATTTCGGCAAAGCGTACGGTTATTAAAGGAAAGTTCGTCAATATCCGGCGAGAAAGAGAGCTTTAATAAAGAGGGCCGCTTCTCGGGACGTCAAGTCCTGAATCCCGCCTGGTATTGGCGTCTCAATATGAAAAGCGCGCGATCAGAGTAGTTCGCTTATGACGAGACGCGCGCGAACAGGTTAAATTGGAATATTATGAAACTTGGATAATTCCCGGCTATCGTTTCGCGCGCGTTTAATCCCGACAGCTTTCGCGCGCCAAGAACGCGACTGCCCTCGAGTAGGGATGTGCGATTTATGAAATTTTGTATATCGCGATGCGACCTTTTTTAAGAATCGCAATGAATGCGATATATCGCATCACAAATATGATTTTAAATCGCGCGCGATTTTTAATCGTAAGGAAACCTGAAGCATAAGTTCGTTCTGTAGCGAAAGTCAAAATTCTCGTTACAGAACGAACTTTGCGGCATGCATGGCTCCTCGCAAGAAAAATAACTTTAAATCATGCTCCATGGGCATTGGGCTTATAATTTTATAAATTTAAATGATAGAATAACTCGTACACCTTCTTTTCAACTTTCAATTGAATTCAATTGCGCGTTTCAATCGGGCTGACAGGACAGCGCCAAAGCTTGCACCGAATGTTTTGACGTAATTTCATTTCTAACTGATGCCCTTCATCGTATCGATCAAGCGAGTCTGATGTGTCATTTGTATTGACAAATACTTCGCTAACGAAACGTACCTGCTTATTTTGTAATGTCGCTTCGCAGCGAGCGGCTTTAGTGTCGCGCGGAACATTTCGACGTGAGCATTTCTGTATAACGATTTCTTACCGCGACGTTGCGCATGAATAAAGATATGCGAGATTTATGCACACAAAAACACGATTTTATGCAAAAATAACTCGCCACTGAATGCCGCGCCGCATGCCTGCTTTTGTGTGCACGCATTTCGCGGTTCAACAGTGAAAAGCTCATTACAAGCGTTCCGCGCATCTCTTTCGTTTTTACATAGCGCAGCTGATGTTATGCATGATGTTAATTTTAATGACGGATTCTCTGATGCGCGAGTCAGAGTCGGATTTTCCTTGAGAGGATGCTGGATACCGCCACGAAGCAACTTCAGTGCAACATTGCACTGTTTTTCTATTTGTTTGCATAAAATTGCAATATTTTTATAAAGTAAAAATATAAATGTCAAGACATGTATAGAAAGACAGCGAATGTTGCATGAAAAACAGCAAAAAATTTTGTAAATACAAATTTTTTTTATTTTGATACAGTATTTGGTGTCTTTCAATGCATTGACACTTGTACTTTCATTCTGTAAAATCTCTTACAATTCTAATGCAACTGAATAGGGAAAAAAACGTATATAATGAAAAATCTACATTGAGAGAAGAAAAATATCTAAAAAGTAAAAAATATATTTATTATTCCCGTAACATATTTACTTATTTAATATTTTTTTCCAATTAAAAGATAAACATTTTCTTAAAACTTTAGCATGAAATTGTTTATTCTAATTGAATAAAAGAATTTAGATTCAAACGAATACGTTTTTAGTAGCCACTGAATAAACATAAAAAAAAATTCTTTTAAGTATCTTTTCTCTCAATGTATACTGTGTGTAGTTTGCATTAGTTGGTACTGCCATTTGCTACCGTCAACTTGCGAAATATTGACTGCCACATGCATGATCCATAATAATTAATAATTAATTGACGAAATCAAGTTTCTCACACATTGCACGAGAAAATCAGTTTGACTCCATCAAGAAGAATCTCTTCGTCACTTTACGCTTTGGCATATACTAAATAATGTACATGTTACGCTTTGGCATATACTAAATTATATCTTGCTTAGTATGACAAAGAGCGAAATGTCATGATCGTCGGGATGAAGATGTTGATGAAGCGAAGCAATCCTAATTAGCACGGACGCCGATGGCTCGAGATAAACAGACAATAGGCACACGCAGATATGTTCAGATCGAGGAGCGAGATTTACGACAGCGGGATATCGAAAGCTGTGATCACGTGTCATGACAAATCTCGTGAATGATACGCGGGCAATCCGCCGACAGAAGCTGCCCGCGTTGGAGCCTATCCAAAATTGACGGTGCGTCCTCGACGAAAATGTAACGCGTGCGTTCGCACCACGAATGCTGCGCGCATATCTCGTATATCATCAAGCAGCCACAGGAGACGCGACCCGACGATCACGAGATAATGTATGTGCACGACGACGCGAGAGCGAATAATTGGCCAGGTGAGCGCGCCCTCGAGGCCGCGTTAAATCCTCCGGCGCGATTAACCGACGTATTTTTGGTGTAATTCAGAACGCAGACGGAAATAACTGAACGCGCGTGGAGAAATAATCTCATTTCGCGCAGTCACATCTCTCGCCGGTTGAAGCCGCGAGACCAGTAAAATTGTCTAATTTTCATCGCGCGATTGTGCGTCTGCATAATTCGCATTACTGCACAGTTACTTACGTAATTTTTTGTGAAACCGCACCGAGTTACACACACGTGGAGTACGCGTGACATTCCGCGACTGCAGCGAAAGCTCGTTCCCACAGGTAGGTTAATATTTCCCAGAGGGAAATCGCGATATCGAGACCCACGCTTGACGGACAGATTAAATTCGCAACGCGCGGAGAGCCCGAGAAGCCCGTGAAATTTTTAGCACGATCGCGAAGGACGAGCAAAAAGCGAGCAGTACTCATGGAGAGCCGAAAAGATTCTGTCGAAGAAACTTTGGACCGTGCTGTGCATCAAAGAAACACAACCGAGACGGAACCGAGTCGTTCTGTCATCGTCGAGCCGAAAATCCCCGAGACTATAAACGCGAGGAAGGAAAAAGGGCGAGTCACGAGTGCTTTCCGAAGGAGTACTACTCGAGAAAACAAAGGAATATCGAAGGAAACGAACGCGTCGGGATCTTACTCTGAGGTAGCCGATGACGCTATCCAGAGGGGAAATAAATCAGCCCGGGAGAGCGAAGGAGACGCGATGGTGGCGCGGCAGGTAACCTCCGCGGATGGTACTTGGCCTCGGCGCGAATCGGACGGGCCAAAGCGGCTGGTTCAAGATCCAAGAAAGATCGGCGCACGCCGTCGGCAGCGCCCGTTCTGCGACATGATCGGCAGGCGAGAACAACGGCGAGAAGAGCTGGGGAAAATGGAGGGAGACCTGCGGCAGCGGCTGGACATGCTGGAATGCTCGATGCCGGCGATGATGGCGTGGAACATCTGCAGGATGACGCAGGGCATGTCCGCCTGCGGGGTCAGGCGCGTCCTGGAGGAGCATTTCAAAACGGCGAGCGAGCTGCCTTCGCGCGGCACCCCGAGCTGTCATTACGACTGCAGGGTGCGAGAGGTCGAAGCCGAGAGGAAGCTGGCGCTGAAGAAGCTGGAGGAGGCGCGGGCGCTCTGGACCGAGAAGATCCAAGCGTTGGGGGAGCGAAAGCGACAGCTAGAAGAGGCGAGGAAGGTTC
The DNA here is from genome assembly GCF_010583005.1 of Odontomachus brunneus. Classification (NCBI taxonomy): domain Eukaryota; kingdom Metazoa; phylum Arthropoda; class Insecta; order Hymenoptera; family Formicidae; genus Odontomachus; species Odontomachus brunneus. Next base: position 234,521 of record NW_022639461.1, on the reverse strand, counting down.
AAGAGGAGCAGAGGCATGCGATGGAACGGCTGAACGAGGAGATCGAGGCGCTGCGTGAAGCGGCGGAAGAAGAATCGTGCCGACACGGCAAGTGCAGCGACAAGCGATGCGGGCCGAGATGGCTCGCCAAGGTGTTCAGCGTGACGTCCATCGAGTCCGGGGACGTCGAATGCCTGGGGAAGCTGGAGCAATTGGCGGAGGAGGAACTGCTCATCAAGAAGGACATCGCCGAGCTGGAACGCCGCGAGGACGCTTACATGAGGACGCTTCAGCGAGCCGACGAGCTCTGGTCGAAGGCGGAGGACGACGCGGTAAGCGCGGCGAGCGCGCTCCAGGAGCAATTGGACACGAAAACCGCGGCGAACCAGCAGCTAGCGGGTCGCGTGTGCGAGCTGGAAGATGCGCTGGAGCAATATAGGGCGAGGATGGCGGCCTGCAGGAGCGAGCTGGAGAAGTTTCTGAGCATCGAGAAACTCGAGGCCGTGATAGGTCGCGACGACGACGTCGCCGAAGTGACGGACAGGGCGGTGGCGGTGAGGCCGAAGGTGACGCATCGACCGATCGGCCGGCTCGACGACGTAGCTACGGTGAAGGACGATGAGGTGCTGGCGAGGGTCGAGGTTGCGGACGATGAGGTGCTGGCGAGAGTCGAGGTTGCGGACGAGGAGGTGTTGGCGGTAATTGCCGCGACGGACGCCGACGCCACCGCGGCGATTCTCCTCGGAGACGATAAGTACGTGTCGGCGAGACCCGAGTCAACCGATCTCGCCGTTGATCGTCAGGTTGACCTCGTGCCAGTCACGGAGGAGGAGAGCGTTGTACGGCCGGAAGACTTCGACTACGAGCAGCGGAGATTCCAGGAAGTCAAGGAATATTTGGCCCAGTTGGACTCGTTAGAGGAGCTCTACGAGGATGACGGCGAGCCGTGCCCGCCTGATTTCGTGTGCAACGGCGTGGTAGCCTCGCCTACCGGCATGACGGACGAGGAGCTGATCGCGATGGGTATGGAGCCCATAGCCGAAGCAACGGAGGAGGCCCGAAAATTGGCCGCGAACGAGGAGCAGCGAAGAAGGATGGAGGCGGCGAAGATCACGGACGAGATAGAGCGAAGAGCTCGTGTCGACACCGAGAGAAAAGTACCCGTCGCGGACGACGGACCGATAACGACGCCGAAAGTGAGGAGACTCGACCCCGACCAGGACGTCGTGATAAGACGGGACGAGCTCTTGTCGTGGATCGGCAAGATCGATACGATTCGCACCAAGATAGCGGTATATAATTTACACACAACAGAAAAATCGAGGCGAAGAGCGCGACTGTGCAAATACACTCAGAGCACTATGATATCCTAATTAATGCACTAATATATCAATATCGCAAAATCAACATTAATATTTGAATACTACTGTGAGCATAATATTACGAATATTAATATGCGTAAATATTGCATTCACTGTATGATTAATATGTATATATATTAGCACTTGGGGCAAGCAAACCGTATTAATTATCACATGCACTTCCTGCAGAAGTATCCTGAACTCCAAACGGTGAAGAAGGAAGCCGACATCTTGGCCGAACAGATCGGCGCGTATATAGGGGTAAGAAATTGACGTAAGATTGGCAGGTGCTTTCCCGTTATTTCCGTAATATTGTGACTACATGATGTGACGCACGTTGCAAATGGTTTTAAACTCTACCAATCGACAGCGGAAATGAATATGAAAATTAGTAAAAGCTTGAAAACTCTCTCGAATCGGCCGATTATAGTCTTCAAGTGTAAAGATCCTAGTGTAACTATGCGATTATTTTAGGTAAAACCGAAGGAAGTGGTGGCAGACGAAGCGGAGAAGAGACTCGGCGAGGACGAGATCAAATATGTGCGGGAGGTACCAGCAGAGTTGCCTAAAATAGATTCCATTGAAGAGACGCAAGTAAAATTGCCGGATGTAATAACGAAAACAACGGAGATGGATATGGAACGAGCGAAGTTGGAAGACAAATCGGTGGTTCCGGGAGAGGAAGTGAAACCTGAATCGAAAATACCATCGACACCGATCCCGCATTTAATAGAAGCCCCCCCGGTGGAGGTGGATTTAGCAAAAGAGGAAACATCAGCTGAACCTCCCACGGTGGTTTCGTTAGAAACACCTCGAGTCCAAAAGACAGAAGCGGACGATGAAACGGCTAAGCCAGTAAACGGGGAAAAACTAATCGCTGAGAAAGCTGAGCGAGAGGAAAAGGAAATGATATCCAAGCGCGCGGAAAGAACTGAAATAATGACGGAACCTAAAGTAAAAGAGCCATCGACGCCGTTCTTGGAGGAAACACCAGCAGAAAGGGATCTGAAAAAAGAAATAATACAAGTGGGACTTACTGAAGCGATTTCGACAGAACCACCTGGAGTTCAACAGATAGAAGTGGACGACGACATGACGAAGCTTGAAGAAAGACTGAGAGTTGAGAAGGCGAAACGAAAAAAAGAAGAAACGATAGCCGAGCATGCAGAAAGAATTGAAATGCAAATAGAATCTGAAATGGAAGAACCATCGACACCGGCCGCGCGCTTTGAGGATGCACCAACGGAGGCGGATCTAAAAGAGGAAGTAACAGCAGAACCTTTTAGACCAGTGGTACCCTCTAAACCGATAGAACCGCCTCAAATTCAACAGATTGAAGCAGACGATGACGCGACAAAGCCTGTAGACGAAAAACCACTAGTTGTTCAGCAGGTAGAACGGAAAGAAGAAGAAGAAGAAGTAATACCTGAGAGAATTGAATTTGAAATAGAAGATCTGCCGAAGGAAAAAGCGATAGTAAAGGAAGCAGAGGAACCTCGCGTGGAAATCATAGAGATGGAAGCAGCTGCGCCTGTTGAGACGAAGAAAAAGACAAAACCAGCGGAAGAAGCGGAACCGATAGTAGCGGATGCGAAAGAGGTAGAGGAACTCACGGTAGACGAGGTTTCGCCGGGAGTGGACTTGGTGAAGGTGGAGGAGGTCAAACCTAGCGAACTTCCGATCGTAGAAGTAGAAGAAATTGAAGCGATAAAACAGCCCGTGCTCGAAACAGAAGTCACGAAAGCAAGAGACGAAGAGATGGAAAGGGTCATGCCGCCCGTCGCGCCACGAGAAGAGGAAGTGGAAAAATTGCCATCGATAAAGAAAGCGGAGTTACCGGCGGAAGTCCCAATGCTCTCGGAATTGACGGCAAAAGTGAAACGCGAAGAAGCAGTGCTGCTGGAGGGAAAGTTCCATGTCTTCGAAGCCTTCGAAGTGGAGGAAAAAATTTTAATCGTCAAAGCGAAGCCATCCGAAGCCGCGGAGATATCGGCTGCGTCGATCGAACCCCAACCACCCGTTAAGCCGCACTTCGTTCTGGATCGAAGAAGTTCGAAGTTCGAGGAGCGGGAATTGTTGTACGTTATAGCCGAAGCGACGAAGCCATCACCACCCACCAGCACGGTAAACAAATCAGTGACATGTCGCACAGTTAGTAAAGTTATCCGCACTTTTTAGTTTCTTCTCGATAAGCTTCGTGCGTTACGATCCTCCGTTGAGAACGTGGCTTTCAGCTTACACGCACGTAGAGAACTGTTATAATCGCTACACCCCGTATATTTTACCGTTTTTACCTGTACATTTTTATCCGTTGAAAAGAGAATTTATGTGATTCCAAATTAAATAGATATGGCATTAAAAGTTGCTGTTGCCTATCTGTATAGTTCTCACAGCCACATTCCTTATAATAATACATAATATTTTGTTAATATATCCTCACATATGTAATTATCTCAGCCGGAGGAATACTGCTGTCTCTCTATTGTAGTCTACATAAATATTATGGTTGGGAGATTCGTAGGGTTTAATCTATGCCACACATCGCCATACATTGAGAATTCTACTCAAACACATAGGTAGGCAACAAAAAGGACAATATACCATTTCCAGAGTAGGGAAGACCGGGGTTATCTGGCTACTGAGATAAGTTGGCAAAATCGATTATTTCTTCTATTAACAGATTCTACTGTTAACAAAATTGTCTTTTACAGATTTCAGAAACAAGCGAGCAAGGATTTCAAAGCCATCTTTGATATTTAAAAATCTTGCTTGCTCAATTCTGTAACTTGTTAGAAAATACTAGAAATAACCGGTTTTACCAAATTACCCCGATATCCAACTAGCCTCAGTCTCCCCTACTATGGTTACTACACTCATCTTGTATTTATAGGCGAAAAATGATGATATTTTATTGTGGCAATCATGTTTGGGCAAGTGATATCCTTGATGTCTGTGCGATACACACACTCGCTGCGTGTTCCAACTCTATTACTCGCCGAGGCGTCCTTCGTATTAACACGCGCGCGTGACCAACATTCTAAATTCGTTTCCTTGGTTTCCTTCGCTTGCAGCAAGTGTCGCCGGTCGAGAAGCCCGCGGAGGAAGTCGAGATTACTGCGCGAAGTGGTGTCGTTGAAGCGGAGCTAATAACCAAGATGCGGCTCCCAACCGCCGAGGGACGCCATGCGCCGTCTGCGCAAATTATCAGCGAATATTTCAAATCGGCCGAGTTGGAGGCGAACGCTGAGATCGCTGGCGACCGTCCTGAAATAACCGGCCGAAAAATACCTTGGCGCAAACGCCTAAAGGACCAATCGACCGTCACGACCACTAACGCCGGCTTACAGACGGATAAAACGAGCCACGTTAGCCACGACCGAGTTGAAAGAGAACGCGCCAGGCTAACCACGGACGAACTTTTGCGATCCATAAAGATCGCCGCCAGATTAACGCGCGGCGACCCCGAACGCGAGATCCGCACGATCAATTACGGCGTGCGAACCTCCGACGACGACGACGGGACGGCAACGAGGGCGGCCTGCAACTGTTGCTTGTGCGGGAACGCCGCGTCGTCGTCCTCGTCGTCGCCGACAAGACCCAAATCGCAGATTCAATCGAAAACGACGGCGCCTCTGGCTGCCGCGTTTAAGCGTGCGTTCATTCCTCTCAAGGCGGATCACGTGATACCGTACGACAGATTGTGCCCGGACTGCAAGGCGAAGATTCAGGGCAAAATGACGCGCGACCAGTATCGCGTCGAGCAGATCGTCGGGAAGATCTCGCACAATCGCGAGAACCAGACCAGTTCGTTGGCGACGTCGTGCCACGTTGTTCCACGGAGGAGGACGATCGAAAAGAAGGATCAGAGTTGCTCAGCTAAGATACCCAAACGGAAGGGTGAGGTCGCCGAGCAGAAGAAGAAGAAGCGCGATACGCTGACAGCTGCGGAGCAGATGGAGAAGAAGCCGCTGACGCCGAGTTGCATTTGCTTTCAGCTCGAGAAGCCTAGCGCGGGGCCAATGAGGAAAGGAAACTGCCACTGTGCGGATTGAACGCGCGTTGTTATTCCGCTCGACCGATCGAGCACAGTCGTGTAATCGGTGTAGAGTATTCGGAATTCTTGCGTCTTCGGCCCTGTCTCGGTGCTCATTATCGATGGATCACGGCGGGAAAATGGCCGCGAGAGAGAGAGAGAGAAAGAGAGAGAGAGAGAGAGAGAGAGAGAGAGAGAGAGGGAAAGAGTCATAAATAGACTCAGGAAACGGGTTTCGCAGAATTTAATCAGTTCGCGAATGGCAGTTCTTCGTGCTCGGTTTCCGACCGAGATGGCGTGGATAAAATGCTAAGGGGAGGATGAAAGAGAAATGAGAGAGAAGAAATCGTACGCAATTTTCGATAATACGGCCCTTACAATGCTGTACGCGCGAGCAATTCCATTATACGAGCGGCTGCTATCCCCGCGCTCTTAATCCACTCGTTGCAGCGAGGCGCATCGCAACGATAAAACCACACATATACAGGAGGTGCATTACATATTATTACATAAAATAAAGAGCAAGCCAACGCCTGTACACGCGTTTAACCGTAGACATGCTTGTTGTTTGGATATTTAAATGCGAATATTTAAATGTTCAACATAGGATGTACGTACGTGTACGTATTCAATATATGAATATGTATTTATGTTAAACGTTTGAATATTCGTATTTAAAGAGTCAGACAATAAGAATGTCCAGAATTAGGTACGCTCCACACGTTGCAACGAGGCGCATCGCAACGATAAAACCACACATATACAGAGAGTGGTACATCATTTATTACATAAAGTAAAAAGTAGACTAACGTCTCTCTCTGTATATGCGTATCTAATCGTAGACATGCTTGTCATTTGAATCTTTAAATGCGAATATTGAAATTTCCGACACAAAATTCAATATATGTGTATACATTTTTCAGTTAATAAAATTTTAAATATTCATATTTAAACACTGAAACAATAAAAATATCCAGATACGTGATGTCCAGAGTTAGATACGTGTCCAAGCATTAATATGTTCACCTTATATGCTGCAACGTATCGAGTGAAATTACTCCAAATGAGCAATCAGCTCGCAGGTAATATCTCGATTCACGCGTGAGGCTAAAACGGATATTTGCATGCAAATCAACGATCGCTTCATCGAATTAATAAATACTTTTTCCTAATTGTCTGTTATATACAATAGGCAACCTATTGAATTATACGATCTGTTATAGCCATCGTTATCATTATTACCACACAACGTGATACTCAATAGATAGATTTCACGATAAAATAAAATAAAATAAAAAGCATTGGCAGACACTGTCAATGCTTCCTCCTTGCCGTGCCTCTTTGTTCTTTTTTCTCTCGACAGCTTTCGTCGACGACACAAGTCAAACGGCAGGCGAGTTCGAAGAACGGCAAACTTCCCTTGAACTTTCGGGGAACATCTTACGAACTTGGCGCACATCATGCGTATCGGTACGACTACTTTTCGATATTCGCACACGTCACGAACCTATCGAGCGCTCCGTGCTTACTCATCCCGTCAAGTCGAAACCAAATCGAAAGCACTCACCGTACGTTCGCCAGGGTGTGTCGGCGGGAGCGCAGGTTGTGGTACCCACGTAGCTCGCCGATGCTGCCCTGCTCGGCCTGCATCCTGGCCTGCGCCGTCGCGGCGGCACTAGCGATCACGTGATGCTGATGCCCACCAGGAGCACCGGCCGTCGTGACGCTCCTGCGCGAACGCCAGCCCGTCCTGCTGCCGCCGCCGCCGCTGCTCGGCGTCGGCGATTTCTTCTGGTAGGGTCTGCAAAAGGAGGTTGCGCGAACCACAAAGCGATTTACCGTGCCGTTCTTCCAAGAGAAAGAGGCGTCGAGGACCGATTAGACGTCTGACAATCTGTTGCTGCGCTGAAGAACGATTCGCGGCGCTCGAGAACGGGAAGTGCAAGCCCGAGGAGATCGCTTCCGAGTTCGATGCCGCTGATCTTAAGGGATATGTAGAACAAATGAAAAGGAAGAAGAAAAGGAGGAGGTGCTTCAGGAAACTATTGGAAAAATATATGAAGTAAAACAGCCAGTAAGAAAGATAGGTTGGGGAGAAGTCGTCGCTGGACGCGATAATATAAATTTAATAGGAAGACAAAATTGTTCGACAGTACGTGTCGAATTTTATTTTCAGCACGGAAGAGACAGTATGGTTGGCCCACACGTAAATCTGTCTGTGCCAACCAGATTCAACAGTAAAATACGGAACGACTAATTGCGTGGTTGCTGCAACCACAGAGCACTTGCTGAGTTATTGGCGTTGCAGCAGCAACGATATCTGGTTGCTCCACCAACCAGAATATATTCATGGCAAATGTCACTCTAACCAATTTCTGGTTGTCAAAACCAGATAACGTGTAGCTATTTGATACAGTTGATGTACCGAACTAACTGACAAAGGACACTCACGAAATGTTATGTCTACTTTTAAAAAATGTATATATTTTTGACAAGCACTCACCCCGAGACAAGTTCAACAATATATATAACAATAAATATTTTTCAAAAAATATATACATCTTTGAAAAGTAGACGTAACATTTCGTAAGTATCCCTTGTGAGTCATATTAACCATATACATTACCATCACACAAAATTAACAAGAGTGATGCAACTATACCTCTCACAACTAAATATCTTTCTTTTCCGCGAGACTCTCAACTAAACACTGTTGGCCCGCCATTACATTTAAATTATCACGCTCAGCATCCAACGACGGCTCTTATTAAGCCTATCTCTCTCGCTGGTTCTCCGAGAAGTGAATTTACAGACGACACGCGTTGTCATCGCCGGTAAATTTGTCCGCGGACTCGGTTTAGAGAGATCAATTGTTTCAAGTTACCTACTCAAGTAGCTTCAAGTAAATCTATCCAAAACGTACACTCCGATTTCTTTCTAATTTGGCACAAATATAAAAGTACAAAAAATATTTAGGTTTCTTTTTCATTTTAACCCACTTTGAGTTTCACGGGCAGTTTTAATGTTTTCACTCCTATCATCAACAAGTACAACAAAAATGCATAAGAAATAAAATTGAATACAAGATATAGTTATATAATTTTAACAAAATCAACATAGCTGAGACACGAACCATTCTAAATTTCTTTAGCCGAAATTTCAACCGAAATATTTCAAATCTGTGCTAATTAGTAAAAAATGGTTCGAATCTCGGCCAAACCGAAAAATCTGGCAGTTTTAATTAAAATTTTAACAAATTCAGCATAGCTGAGACACGAACCATTCTAAATTTCTTTAGCCGAGATTCCAATCGAAATATTACAAATCTGTGCTAAATTAGTCAAAAATGGTTCGAATCTCGGCCAAACCGAAAAATCTGGCAGTTTTAATTAAAATTTTAACAAATTCAGCATAGCTGAGACACGAACCATTCTAAATTTCTTTAGCCGAGATTCCAATCGAAATATTACAAATCTGTGCTAAATTAGTCAAAAATGGTTCGAATCTCGACCAAACGGAGAAATGAGAAATTTGTATAAATAATTTTTTTTCCAACTTTTTACATGTCTTGTGAAAACATTTTATTATTTATACAAATAATTTTACACATTTGACTTCATATTTATAATCAGCAAACCAAAAACGCCTATATCTTGTATTCAATTTTATTTCTTATGCACTTTTGTTACACTTGTTGATAATAAGAGTGAGAACATTAAAAAGCTACAAACATACCTACAAATATACATATAACAAAATGTATATGTAAAAAGTTGTAAAAAAAATAACAAAATGTGTATGTAAAAAGTTGAAAAAAAAATTATTCATACAAATAATTTCTCGGTTTAACCGAGATTCGAACTATTTTTGACTAATTTAGCACAGATTTCAAAAATTTCGGTTGAAATCTCGGCTAAAAGAATTTAGAATAGTTCGTGTCTCAGCTATGCCGATTTTGTTAAAATTATTTAACTATATCTTGTATTCTCGATTTTATTTCTTATACATTTTTGTTATACTTGTTGATGATAGGAGTGCGAATATTAAAAAGCTATAAACTGCCCGTGAAAATCAAAGTGAGCCAAAATGAAAAAATATGATCTAAATATTTTTTCTACTTCTATATTTGCGCCAAATTAGAAAGAAAATAGAGTGTATCTTTTAGGTAGGTTTTTTTGTAAGAAGCTCGGTTGGATCGCTGTCGTGTCGAGCCCTTCGATTTCAGGCAGATATGTGAAGCCCACTCGCGATACATTAATTAAATAATTAATTACAATAATGTATGCAGGGATTAAAGGATTTTAGCGAGTAACTACGAGCGAATAAAAGATTCACGAGCCATTCTCATAATATATGAATTTGTTATGCGCGCCGTATTACAGAATTAATGCAGTGACGGTTAAGGCTCGACCTTTCCCGAAGCGTCTCCGGACGATTTCTGAATTAATTACAACGATTAACCCACTCGAGTCATCGTATCGGGCTCGACCGTGCACCTAAGAACCAGGCTGGATCGATAGGGCCTGTTATAAATCACTGATTAAGCATTATCTATTCCATTTATCTCGCAATAATGCAACACTGAACAGAATCGTAGAACACCGACGCTTTTCATCTGATATCTCGATGATTATTTCGGCCATCGCGTGTCGGATGCGGTGTCGTTATGATATGCGAGCTTGCCCCGAAATATTTGCGCGATCGCACGCGCGGCCCACCCATGGCTCCCAAGCGTGAACGAGAATAATTCGATTCAAAAATAGCGTAGCGCGGAAATGCTCGTACAATGCAGGCACGAAAGAAACACGAGCTACCGACAGAAATAAGGGCGGCCTATGGATATTGGCGAATCGCCCGCGACGAATGGGCGCACGTGTGTAGTGAATATGAAGTACGCAGCGATCTTTCGATGCACGAGCTCTGCCGTAAATCAGACGCGAGGTAAGCGGATAGAAGAGATTTGGCGTGGAGAGCTCTTCGACGGATTAATGTTACCACGCGGTCGAAATCGCACGGACTCGGGCGGAGTCCACGACGACGTGGAAATATCGTTGCAGAAGCGCGACGATTGCACGCGTGCAAAAATACACAAAGAAAGAAGCATATTTCGCGGGAATATTTCACAAAATTATCCAAACTCGAGTTATATAACAGAGAACATTTCAATCAAAACATATAAATTTAATAGAGACATAATAAAAATCTTAATTTCACGGAAGTATTTTATAAAAAAATGTCCAAACTCATATGTAAAAAAAAATATTTCAATCAAAACATATAAATTTAATTGAGACGTAATATAAAATTCTAACTTTACGAGAATATTTGTTAAAAAGCTATCCCAACTCGTATACAACAAAAACATTTCAAAACAAACAGACACAATAAAAATCATAAATTCACGGGAATATTTGATAAAAACTCGTATATAACTTAAAAACCATTCTAATAAAAACATATAAATTTAATAAAAACACAATAAAAATCCTAATGTTATGGAAATATTTGCTGAAAAGCTATCCAAACTCGTATGTGATAAAAAAAAATTTCGATCAAGAGAAATTTAATTGAAACATAATAAAAATCCTAATTTCAGACGGGAATATATTTGGTCGGTGTTAAGCTCTTACTGTGGCACTTACTGTCACGTATTGCGTAATCACAATGCGGGCGACGCATTGTTACGCAGTCGGAGAAACGCGTCGCGCTCGTTAACAATGAATGCGTCAACGCGAATAATTAATCCGGGGGAAATCATGCATCAATAATTCTCACCGTTTCTATTTATGCTTAGCTGCGAATTGTAATTACAAATCTGCTTTGTTAATCCACGCGGAATGTTCATCGGGCTAAGCGCCGCGGTTATATTTAGTTTGCCGATCCCCCATCAGCACCCATAACGTAGTTCTGCCGTTCGCATGCGCGTCCGCGCGCAAGAGTGCGCACGATGTATCAAATCCGGTGACTTATCATTCACGAGCCACCTCTACGATACATCCTCCTGACGCATCCGCTGATTTTAACGTTCGAAGTCGAGCGTATGCGCCGCATTCGTCAAAATAACGCGCGCGCGAGCACTTCCGCTGACGTGAAGTCCGCTGCTGCGAGCGATCAGCAATATATCTCGCGACGGAAATTTAAGACGAAATTTTATTTGCATTTTATGTGCCGCGCAGGAGACATATCAAAAGTTCTCACGAGGAACCCACTAATGTGCACATTCATAAACGCAATTCTGATTCTCCGCGAGTTCTCTCTCACGGACGGAATTTCGTACGCCGAACCCGTCGCGAGTTACAGATCCGAGTAAAGCGGCGCTTAAGCTGCGAACAAGCCGTTGCAAAACGGCGCGCACGCTTGCACGATCCTCTCGTTATCGCGGGCCGCGATTTTAGCAGTGCGCGAACATCAACAGGTTGCTTCGCGACGCGGAATAAGTCGACGATTCGATACCGCGGCGGTCGATGCGTTCCCGAGGCACGTGCACGAGTCAGCTGATTTATCAGGTCGGATTGCCGCGTTAACGGAAAGCCAATCTCGCGAGCGCGGATTTGCAGAGAGAAATTGAGAAAGGGAAAAGAGAGAGAGAGAGAGAGAGAGAGAGAGAGAGAGAGAGAGAGAAGGGAGAGAAAGAAAAAGGAAAGGAAAGAAATTGAAATGCAGAAAGGAAAAAAATAAGATGGGAAAAAATGAGAGTGGAGGAGAGAGAGACTCGGTATTCGCAGATTCAGTATCTAATATAATACCGAAATTTCCCGCTGACTGTATCGAGTTACGTAGCGAATACCATGTATGCAGGCGCATATGCCGGCACAATGCGCTCGCTCGCACACACGCGCGCCCAGCTATATAGAGGGCTAATACGGAGGACTTGGAATTTCGAATAACGTCGAAGGAAATAGTCACTTTGTGCCTCGTGCACCGTACCTATCTACATAGTCGCGCGCGTATCAGCGACCGAAATTCGAATCTCTCGATTCAACGGCATACACGTGCAAGGAAAGAGAGAGTAGAGTAGAGCAGAGTGGAATAGATAGATAGATAGAGAGAGAGAGAGAGAGAGAGAGAGAGAGAGAGAGAGAGATTGCGCGACGAAGATCCAGTCAGTGCGGGTCTATCTTCATCGGGCCTACTCGTACACGATTCTAATTATACAAGATTCGTCTCGGAATTAGCTTACTAGCAGTCGGTCTATCTCGCGGCGGACAGGATACAGCTATTATAGTGTTATAATTCAAATTTCACGCTGGTAACGATTCCCATCTACATCCTCGTGTTTCTCAAACCGGCGACAAGTCACGGTATCGCGCGAGCTGGGTCGCACAAGGAATTTCCCTTCGCACAGGGATCCGAAACGGTGCATATTCGTTAATTCGAGGCCGAAAATCAAGAATGTCCGTGTGCGAAATTAATGTTGCTGCATGTTGCGATTTCGCCGTCATATCGGGGGCAATCAAACATTTGCGATATCGGAGAAGGTTTTTGTTTCTTTCCGTTTGTTTTTTTTTCCTGCGGGATATTTGCGTCCAGGTGTGTATGTACGCACCGTAACGAACGAACGATTAAACCGATTATAGCGAAAAAACACGGCCGACCGGGCGGCGCGCGATTGCAGACCGTTGTAACTCAATCTGAAAATAGCGATCATTTATATCCATGTAAAATGCATGCGAACAAAATGAAAAATATTAACCTGACACTATGAAAAATTCGCTGAGATATTTCGAGAGAAAGAGAGAGAAAGAGAGGAAAATTCCAGCATTTTCTTTCCAATATCTTGCTCATTAAATCATCTTACTTCACGTACAAAAAGAGATTTGCATTTTCTAAATAAATTGATTAATTCAATCAAGCACGCGACGTAACGGAAAAGAGAGGGGAGAGAATGATTAGCTCAATCATTAGCTCGCGATCGTGCGGTCCTCGTTTTCACATTATTATACATCATTATCCGCGACGGCCGTGTATTCTCTGCATTAATTACGTCAGCCGTCTTAGCTTTCTCGAGACAAGTTAATTATCGATTCGATCGTGTTCCTCTCGGGATAACTCGAGGAAGCTCGAAGCGCGATCCCCACAGAGAAACTTGTCCTCGAACTTAGATTCCTATTTCTCGCGACAATGCGACGTGCTGTGATCGCGACACGATTGTAAATTCATCTTACAAATATACGCGAATGCGTCGCGCGCACATGTCATTTGCGTATCAACGGCGTTACGCTAAAGTGCCAACGACAAAATAACGGCCAAAGGACCTCTGCAACCGTGCATACGCGCGTGTCCATCGATCATTTCGCGTTTAAATTAGCTAATCGTCCAATAATCCGCGTGTGCACGTAGCACGCTTAATAGCGACGGCCATTAGCGTAAAACCGACGCTCGCTCGTCATTATTGCCGAAGTTCGGTATGAAATGCACGAGGAAAACGCAATCAATGTTAAACAAGCAATACCGAATCGGTCGTTTCCTGGCCAAATTTACATTTACGCACTGACATCCACGTATCGATTTCCCTCACGTTTTCCGGGAGCGTAACGCGCACGAGAACAAGCAGCTGACGCATTGGAAGTGAGGGGAGAAGAGATGGGGAAAGAGAGAAAGAGAAAGAGAGAGAGAGCAAGAAAAGAAAGAGTTATTTGTTGGGCACTTTGAGACATTTTCCCTCAAGAGAGAGATAGAGAGAGGGAAAGAGAGAAGGAGCGAGAAAGAAAGAGCGTTGTTCACTGAGCCCTTTGGGATATTTCCCCTCAAGAGAAAGACAGAGATAGAGATAGAGGCGAAGGGGAAGAAAGAGAGAAAGAAAGAGAGCAAATGGATAAATCAATAGGAGTAGGCTCCTTTCTTGTTTCGTTAACACTGCGTATTTCGTTATCGAACGAGCTAACCTCTCGATCAATGGCGATCCTCTCGCGCCGTGTTTTACGCGATTATCGGCTCGTCTATTCGGGTCGGCAAGTGCTGGGTCTAACAGCAAGCTTTGAAGCTTCGTGTACGTGTTCCTGTTAGCCGGCATTGCCTGCATCCCCATAATTCCATTTGGTAGGCAGCGGCCTACTCTAAGGGAAATTTTGGGAACGGTCTCTATGCGCGGCCGATTGGATAGGGATGATGATGCGCGGTCGCGTCGGCAACGAAACCGGTTGCCTTTCACGTAAGAATAGCTCGACTCAAAATTTTATACCACGGCCCTGATCATGTCGATACCGATCGGTTATTCGGTTTGCACAAGATGATGTTATCGGACCCTAAAAATTATGTAACGCGGCATGATAATCAGGATCTCATTAATAATAAGTTTTATTAATGATTAAGATTTTATTAATAATTGGGATTAGATAACATCATCGTCTTACACAAACCTGATTGAAATCAACCTGATGAAAACTATAAAGGATGATGCCCAAGTGCTAAGTATTGACCATTGGTTATAGGCCCGGAGTCGCGTATACGGTTGAAATCTCGTACATCTTGTAGGTAAACTAATGTCTATTAAAAAAAGTCTCCATTGTACTAGCCATGTAAGTCATTGCAGTCAGGAAGAAGAGACGGTAAAGTAGAGAAACCGCGTCGCTATGGATTTGTCAAGTCTACAAAGAGCGAGAAGGATGTCATGGGTGGTATATATACTTGACAAAGCAAGCGTCACATTTTGACCGCGACAAGTCTGAAACTGCACTGTTGTCAGTGCGGAAGTGAACTTAAAACAGTCGGGTGCTGCACACACATTATAACTGTTCTATGGTTCCTTAGATACAGCAGTCCAATATTCCAGAACTAGCAGCGTCGCTAAACGACATCTGCGTGGTTCCGGATGTAACACTGATAACAAAAATTAATCATTATTTTATACTACATTCCTAACTTATTTCTTTATCCAATTACATTGCATTTTTTAATGCACATTTTTAATATATTCAGTGTACACTGAGATAAAAGTATTTGAAAATTTATTTGTGGGATATAAAGAGTTAATTCCTGCAAAATATAATTAACTTCTGTAAAATAAAGTTTCTTTCTGCGAAATAAACTTTTGTCTCATAAATAAATTTTCAAATATTTTTTTTTCAGTACACTGATAAAAAAATACTTGAAAATTTATTTGAAGGATACAAAACTTATTCACAGGAAATAAAGTTTATTTGACCTGGAATAAACTTTATATACCATTAAATAAAAAGTCGAGTTTGAGCTTCCGGAAAATTTAAAATGAAATAGGAGCGAACGTAACAACAGATAACATGATCACGCATTTCTCTAGTGTCGTGAAAGGAGATGGATCTAGATGCATTCTTCTTTTTCTCATCAAATATCGCTTTCCGGCCCGTTAATGTATCAAATCAGAGTGAATGACGGTTTGTGTGTACACGTACAACATTCACATATCGTACTGTGGTCCGTGCATCACGTTCGTACAAATGTGCAAAAGTCTACGGCAAAGCCCACAATATCCAAAGAGCAAATCGACGCGCTATAACGAAAGCTAGACTCTTTAGCCGCGCTTATCTACTGCCCGCTTTCATCTTCGCGCTCGTCATATTGAATCCCACATTAGTGGGGAATGGATTAACCCCCTCGTTTATCAATTACTAATCCTTGGTACGGATCGTTCTAAAAGCATAAGTAGGAAAATTATGAACGCGCAATCAGACTTAATCTTCCCTTTCCATATCTTTCTCTTTTTCTTTATCATGATTTAACAATCTATTCTCGACGAGAGGAGCGTTTAAACAATATCTCTTTCCATTCCTACTTGGGAAAAGTACTAACAGGATCCAGCTTGGAATAAGAAACCGAGATATTCCGTATCTCATGACGTCTCTTGCAAAACGTTTGCGATCCCCGCGCGCTCGTGAAGCATTTTCGTGGGTTGTAATCTAATCTAAGCCGAGCGATATGAGTGTCTGTCGTCTATCTTGTCGGCATCCTTCCGGTCCTCGCGGTCCTTTCGTAATTCAACGCCCTCCCCATTCGTTCTCAAGCTATATTTGTACGAGCGCGCACTGCTGCGAGGATCAGAAGTGAGTTTCTTGCCGAGGAGAGTTCTCCATCTGTCTCTCTCCTCCTCGCATCCTCTCTCTCTCTCTCTCTCTCTGTCCACAAAGGAGGCTCGAGGGGAGAAAAGGATCGGCTGAACGATAAAAATCGAATGGCCCGAAAGTTGGATATCGAAGGTCGATGAACGGCCCATCCGGGTCTCGATGTCCATCCCCGGCGGACAATTACGTGAGAACGAGAGGCGTTCGATGCGAACTAGTTGTAACGTTTTAGTCGGATATATGGAACGCGCGAATGGACGCCTGCAGATGAAATTTCTCCGTGTCCGAGATTATCTATCGTCGTGCGGTCGTCTAGTGAAAATCTCCCACCGCGTCGTTCCACGTGCACGGGGAACCGCGCGACCACACCGAATGACACGGCGAACCGTCGGCCGCGTCGGTCAATCGACACACACGAGCGCGCGATGGAGGAGTTCGGTTTATGTCGGCGGAATTAATTATTAAGGGGAACTCGCGCGCGCGCGCGCGCGCGCGCGCGCTCCGGTTTATTTCGCGCGGTCACTCGCTTCTGGTCACTGACATTTGATTGCGTAGGCATGCGCGAACTAATTCTAATTTTCGCGAGTACACTAAGAAGAAAATGTTCGAAAATTTACTTCTCGGACATAAAGTTTAGTCACAGAAACTTAACGCATATAAAGTGAGCTTTATTTCGCAGAAAAATAAATTCTAATATAATATATCCTGCAAATAAATTTTCATTTTTGTATTTGTTTATTTGTTGTATTTGTATTTGTTGTATTTGTTACAGTATTCATATTTTTGTTTTCAGTCCTAAAAATACAAAAATTTATTTATGGAATATAAAGTTTATTTCTGTAAAATAAAATTCATTTTTGTAAAAAAAAAGTTTATTTTTGTGAGAATAAACTTTATATCTCACTAATAAATTTTCAAGTATTTTTTCTCAATATCTAATCTTGGGCATTCTTATTGTTTTAGTCTTTAAATACGAATATTTTTTTAAACTTTCAACATAAAAAATATATATGTTAAATATATATATTCTACATTGAAAATTTAAATATTTGCATTTAAAGACCAAAGCAATAAGGTTGTCCAGGATTAGGTGCGTGTCGGGGAATTGGTAATCTCTTTCCCTTAATGCACTGCTAAATTGGGTGGACGAATATCGAGCGAATGTGAGCAGAGTTTGCTCGACAACGTCGACATGTGAAACAGGAATAAGTTTTGCCATGGCGTGCACATACATACACATATATACATACACACACATAGGCGGCACGCATAACGTGGAGAAATGTGCCAGCCTGGGAAATCGAATCACAGATGAAACAACCGCGTGTGAATCGAACGAGAAAGTTTGTTCTCCAAACGACGTGAATCGCGCAACAGCAACAGATGTCTTGGTCCATGTCGAGCGCCTTCATAAAGCGTTCATTTGTACGTAAGGTGAGAGAAGAAGGTGACAATGAAAATATTCTCCTATGACAACGCGCGCGATTAAAACGCCAGCGCGGACAAACACAGCGATCGTCTGTGTCTGCAGTTTGAGTATGCGAATGAATTTAATAGCGATATCGGGAAATCACGAGAGAGGAATATGCTACAGAGTTCGCGAAATAGTTAACAGCAACGTTAATAATACGTGAATTGCACGCAAATACAAGCCACCGACAGTTAATTGCGATCATAGAGGTGAGCGTCATTAATTAATCGCGAAATTTAACGCATTCTATTGATACACTCATAGGAGAATATTTAATTAAATCAGTAATTAGCCACTTCTGCCTTGTTCACACTGCGCGATTTACGACATAACAATAACGTACCCGCATTAATGAAGCGTAGGGCGATTAGCGACGATGCGGAAGAAGACCTGAAGAATCGATTAACATGATCCAATAATTGCGCATCGATCGCGCAATAATTGGATCATGTATTCGTGTAAAGAAAATGAACGAGTAGCGATCGAATGCGATTACTCCATATCGAGTCAGCCATCCAATCGTGTTCGAGTGCTACTCAACTATGACTCAACCGTAGTCTTCACCGTGCGCGTCCATTGAATCTGATAGGCATTTCTGTGAACACTCAGTACACATCTGCCAACAGAGACCGACGCTATCCACCACACACACACACACACACACACACACACACACACACTGAGAGGAAAGATCCGATTAAAAATTAACAAACGGACATACGTTCCGATCAGACGCGATCAACTTGATCGAATGGCCCCAAAAACGATCGGGTATAGGGCAGACCGCGGCTATATGGCCCCAGGAGTATGTTGCTCATGTGCTTGTTTTAGTATTTATCCTGAGAAAAATGTAAAGTGAGTACAAAATAGCGAAACGGTCCTTTTAGAATATAAATACTTTTCCCTGAATTTCATTTAAAATTGTTACAACAATTAGTTGGTTGAGAAGTTGTAACTTCGAAATTCTAAAATATAGAGCATTTAGCCCCAGTCTTCCATGTTGCCTGAACGGAATATCCGGATTTTTCTCTCAATGCGAGATTCGGCGTTGCGTTGTATCTCTCGCGTCATATTGTTTAACTATCTCTCTAATTACCATCGAATTTTAAATTCCTGATCAACAAATCTTACGATCATCCTACTCTATTACTACTTGACAGAATGCACGGAAAGAATATATTATAGTTTTCTTTTATATAAATTTTTTCTATTTCTTTATATAAATTTTATATTTCTCGTAGTGCAGGAGCAGATTCTCATTATATAGTCTATCTTGCTAAGGAACACAGTGAATTTCGTTAAAAACATAGCAAATTATCTAACAATATAAATCAATTAACTGGATTTGTCATTTCAGTGCTACTAAATGAATTAACGAAATTGATTGACGAAAATTATTATTTTATAGGATTCCTAAATAGTACATATAATATGAAAGAACAGTCAATTACTGCAGAATATCGAACTATTTCTCGGATTCTACGGTAGTTTTTACTATGAAATTCTCTTCGTGCATCGATATATTGATGGCATTCGCGGCATACTGAGTATTCAGATCGACCTATTCGACAAATTCAAGTGATGCGATTCCCATGCGATATAACGCAACTCGATCGTATAACAATATCTCGTAAACGTCGCGCACGGCAAACACCCGCTTGCAACCGACTGCGGGAGAGACAGAAAGATCTAAATGATATAGTAAAACAAGGAGAGTAAACCAAATGCATCCCTTCGCCTCGCGTCGTCGCGGAAAACGTCGCAGAAAACGTCGCAGCTCGTTCTTGCTGCGTACACTTATAGAGAGAGAGAGAGAGAGAGAGAGAGAGAGAGAGAGAGAGAGAGAGAGAGAGAGAGA
>NW_022639461.1:210251-214618 GCF_010583005.1 Odontomachus brunneus | reverse complement strand
AGAGAGAGAGAGAGAGAGAGAGAGAGAGAGAGAGAGAGAGAGAGAGAGAGAGAGATGTATACTTCAGCCAAGAACTTGATCAGAAAACCACAAGTATAGAAGAAATAAGCAGCGATCGTCGCGACGAAGAAAAGCGAGGGGGAGAGACAAAAGACGCGTCTCCGCTTGGACTCCGAACGAGCCTCTAACGAGCTCGAAGCCAAACACGAAAATCCCCAAAGCCAAGGATCCACACAAACTCGGAGAGCAACTGACCTCTCTCGAATGTTACGACCCTCCTCATCGTCCTCCTCCTCGATGTCGTGCAGCCGTGGACTGAGTCTGTGCTGAGTACCGCCTTCCTTGGCGTAGTCTTCCTCCTCGGTCCTGAGCTCGACCTCTTTCTCGTCGTCGAGGTCGTCTAGGTCCTCATCAAGGTCGCTGAGGGGCGCCCGCTCTTTCACGTGCGCCACGCAGATGCGCTTCGGCTGCTGATACTGCTGGTACTGCTGCTGATGGTGTTGCTGCTGGAGTTGCTGCTGCTGCTCCAGCTGGCCCCTCGACTGCTGCTGATGTTCGTGCAGCTGGCCCTTCTTCTGCTGATGGGGCTGCTGGTAGTGCTGATGCTTCAGCAAAGCGGAACCCTTCTTAGCCTCGGGGGTGGCCCCCGAGACAGCAGCACCACCCCCGCCGCCGCCGGCGCACGGCAGGCAGCAAGACCACGCGCCCCCCACCTCGGCACCCTAACGCGTTCAACGTCGAAACATTCAGGATCAGCTATGCAGCAAGCTCCGTCACAAAGTTCCAGCGAAACAACAGCGAGTCGTCGTCGATCGATCTGCGATCGTTCGCGGATAAACGCGAGGAGCTCACGACCACGACGACGACGACGACGACGACGATCCGGCTGGTCAAGCGAGAATCAAGTGTCACGATTACGATGACGACGACTCGATCTACTATTTCCTTTGTTGACTCCCCAAGTCGCCGCTGCTCGACGCAACGAAATACGGTCTCGACATGAGTGCGGACGTGAGTGCCCTTCGCTCCAGAGACGGCCGGTTGTTGGTGTGGATGTCGCCGACCTACGGACCTCTAGTGCGCTTCTGTCGCGTGGAGTGCTCTGCAGGTTCTTAGCTCCGTCTTTAAGAGCGACGTACGACGAGCGGCCCGCCGGAAATCGGATCGTTGTGATTTAATTCCCGCGCGAATCGCGAGGCTCGCTTGTTTTTCTCGTGTTTGGACTCGTTAGGTCGTCGCCTCGCGATTCTATCTCCGCTTGATGGCGCGGACTTCATATTTTAGATTCGATTGCGTAGGAGTACTTCGATTCGACTTCTCTCCTTCTCTTTCTCTCTCTCCCCCCTTCTCTCTTTGTCTCTTTATTCTCTCTGTCTGTCTCTATCTCTTATTTTTCGCGTCAATATAAATTCTAATACTCAAAAGATTGTCCTTGCAAGGCTTGTGTTACGAACAACGTCGGCGCGCTCTTCGCGCTTCAGCTAGATTACTCTCGCTCGCTTCGCTCATATGATTGGATATGTTTCGATTCTATCGTACGCGATATTTACAGCGTGACCTCCCAAGAGTATCGAGTATGTAGGTCCCCTCTCTTAAAATTGCTCTATTAAAAATAACGCGAGTAGGGACGCATCTCGTCGTGAGGTACTCTCCGAGACGCTCCTCGCGTTTTTCGATTCTTGCGAACGCGAGATTCAACGTCGGAACGTCGCGTACTCGACGTTTATATCTCCTCACCTTCTTTCTCTCTTGTCTCTTGTCTCGTTACAGTAAGACGATCTAATTCGCGAACTGCCAGCAAATTGTCTCCCTCCCCCCCGATCCTTCTCCTCGTCTCTCACGTATGCTGACGCAGACTAGCGCGCTGCAAGTCGCACGACGAGTCGACCCGATATCGAGCGGCCATTAACAATTCCCGTCGCGACACATTTAACGTACCACGTTTAACTTAGCGATTCGCATTTGAACCACGCTCACCAACGTCCTTAGGTCGTCCCTCTTGATGTATGAAATTACCTGTGAAGTACCGCAGCAGATTCCCCATCGCACTTCGTTACCTCAAAAAATGAAGAACGGCAGTGCAATCATATTCCACGTGCGAGACATTCGATTCCTGATTGCTCGCATCGCCGCAATTCGCCGGCATTATTACCGACCGTTATTAGGTATCTCTGCTCAATATACCGGAGTATCCTCGAATTTCTCAGTGAACAGCTCGGTCCTAAAGTCGATCCTTACTTCAACGACGTTGATCCTCTGTAGATCCCTATCGTGATACGACATTCTGTCTCATGTATCGGTCGTGTGTGAGCTAATGAGACGATTATCGGCGCGTTATCCTTCGCCTCAGATTTCCCTCTAATGCCGCGTCATCTTCATTACTCCGTTCCTGCTCACATGATCAAGTCCTATCTTTCGTCTGCGCCTCCAGCCTGAAACAGCGCAATCACGAGCATCGCCCGTGAGGCTGAGTCGTCTTCCTTTATTCCAGAAAATCAGCTGGCGGAGAGCGTTTGCCCGCGCAGATCGCTGCGTTTGCTTCGCGTATCAAGAATTTCGCGATGTTCCTGACGAGTTCAGTCCGGCCTTATTGAACGTCGTGAGTCGAACCTTTTTGACCGCTCGTACATTTCATCACGAAAGTTCTCTCTCTCGGTGACGAGCCCGCTGAATCGTCACCGGTGAGCAACGTGAGAGCGCGTTAACGCACGGCGTTACTTCTTTCGCGTGTCTTCAACTCGGAAAAGCGACGCCGCGCTCCTCCTGCGTGATTCTTCTTCGCATCCATCTCTCACCGCCGTAACTTCTCGCGGCGTGTACGCAAACGCGTTCCACTAGTCTATTCTCGGCTCAAAGTGACCAGATGAAACGAGATGAACGACGTCAGACGGGTTCCTAAATCGTCGCTAATTTAATTCGCTTCACATTCGCCCCGCTTCACGCTCGTGCGGCTCAGGAAGCCGCGCCGCGAGGAAATTGAACACGTTCACACATCCATTCGCATCTTCTCGTCCATAAGGTGATTTAGCGTAGCCGCTGCTCTCGCTGTTCGCTCGTCTTTGCCCATCCTCGTTACTTCCCGCCGCTTTTGGAATCAATCGTGTGTTCCCACCGCACACTTTGCTCCCCCACACTCGGTGTACATAAAATATATATACACACTGACTCGCGCTGACGTGTATAAAATCACATTGCCGCGAGAGTTACTTCGCCGCTTTATACACTTTTACCTCGGCCATCGCGCCCGACTACTCGCACGTATCGAGCAGATATTGTCGCACTGAGATGGTGTGTCAGAGTGGTAGGTCTCATTCGAAGTCGGCTATAAGTGATTCATTTCTCCCCTCCCTTCGATCGATTTTCATTTCCACGTAGTGTGAACATCGGATTATATAAAATTATGTAGTTCATCCGAGATGCGTGGCGCGACCCCTCGTAATCGGGACGTTGCTCTCGCGGTTAACTACGCATTATATATTTGATTCCAATATCGCTCTCCTCACTTCACAACGCGGCTGCTAAAAATTCGCAACGTCGACATCGCGCGCACTCGGCGAGGTTCAGAGGCCGCGCGCGATCGAAGAGCGCGTATAAGTTTGCACGGCACGCAATTGTCATCTCGAGCGCACACGCATTCTCACGCGCAGAGCTCTGGAAACACAAAAAGTCGAGTCCGTACGAAAATCGTACGGACCAGGAGACCGTTGGTTTTCGCGTTCGATCGATGCGTTACCAACAGCCGACAGACCTTCGACTCGCACTCGCTCGAGAAACTCGAGTTACTCGACCATCACGCTCGGGATTAACACTCACGTGGAATCACATCTCGTTCTGCGCGCACGAATCGAAAAAGAAAGAAACATGCTTCTGTTTATCGCGCGAGACAGTTCACACGTGAGTGCCGCGTCCAACGTGGCGTCGTGTGGTTTACGGAGGACGATACTCTTGATACGAGACCCAGGTCGGAACACGAGATTGATTGTCGATCGTTGAGAGGGATGTGCTTGCGTAAGTCTCGTGGATCTGTCACTGATGTCGGAAACGATACCCTGTAAAATTTCGCGTAAGATTCGCCATACGTTCAGAGGAAAGATATTTGTCTCGGGACGACAGTAATAGCCGCCTCGATGTAACCGGGAAAAGAGATGTATGATGTGCAACAATAGATCGTATAAAATTCATGGCTGATGAATACGTGTCGAAAATTACCACATATGAAGAACTGTAATCACGGTACCAAGAAATGTCATATAAATTGCTACTGCTGAGGTGAGAGAGAAAATATGCAAGAAATACAAAATGTTTACTCAATATGTGCAAATGACGTGTGTATATATATATATATATATATATATATATATATATAT
>NW_022639461.1:205664-210241 GCF_010583005.1 Odontomachus brunneus | reverse complement strand
ATATATATATATATATATATATATATATATATATATATATATATATATATATATATATATATATATATATATATATATATATATAATAATATACAATATATATAGGACAAAGTGGCCAAATGGTGAAAGGGCGTTGGACTGCTAATAATATAAAATAAAATATAATATATAATTAAACAAGTATTTAATTAAAAAATTAGTTCAATAATTTTAATTAAAATTAATTAAATAAGAGAGTGAAATATCAGGTATTTTTCAAACAAGAAAATTAACATTTTTTCTGAAATCTTAAAAAAACTTTAGCTTTTCTTGAAAGAATTGTTCGTTCTATTTAAACAAAAGAATTTAGATTGAAATAAGTAAGTTATTGGCACTCTTCCCCCTTCCACCCAACAAAATATTTACTAATTTTTAGATATTTTTAAATATTTTTAAATATTTTTCACTTAGTATAGAAAGTTTAGCGTTTCAAACAAGAATATTAAACTAAAACAAAAATTTTGTTTGCTGAAAAAACTGAAAAAACTGAGAAAAAAATATCTAAAAATTAGTAAATATTCATTTTATGATACTAACAGCATATTTACCTAAATCTAAATACTTTTATTTAAATAAAATAAATAATTGCTTTTATAAAAAACACTAAACTACAGTTTCAAGAAAATGTATATTTTCTTATTTTAAAAATATCTTACGTCCGTGAACATGCTGTTAGTAGCCGCTAAATAAATATTATATCTTAAATATTTTTCTTCTCAGTGTGCATAGAATCGAAGCAATTTTTTCTTGGATAAAGTTTTACACTGTTCCTGCAAAAAGAATAAATTTTTCTTTTGAACACACGATAATAAGCCTCTTCAAGATTTGGATGAGTATATCTTACGATTCTATTGTCAAGAGAAAACATTTTTCATCAAAGATAACCGTTACTTGAAAGAGGGAGAGTGAAGTGAATAATCGCTCCTCTTACAGCGGTAGAATACTTTCCTGTGTATAGCTCTTGCGTTCGCGTTAAAAGCTGCACGATGTTATTTCGCTCTAACGCGCAGCACAGAATAGCCTCCTCCTGCTGCCAAGACAGTCCGCTCGAATTTCCCGCGTGCAATCGGACGATCAGATCGTCGTAATTAAGAGGCTGTATCGCGCGCGTGCATTTAATCTCAATAATAGTAGCCCTTATCGGGGCTTTTCTTCGGCTGCAGGAAGCTTTAGGTCGTAAATTAAATGCAAAGGTTAAGGCTGCGACTTCCAGGACTATGCAAAACGAAAAGACCGGCACGCAACGCGAAAGACCTGGTCGCGTTTCTCCGCGTAAGAGCGACGGCGGCGAATCCACGCTTCTCGTGCGAGAAACGTCGAGAAACACACGTACGATTTCGTCGATAAATCGATGAGCGGCGACGCGCGCGTATTTATACGACGACGACGACGTTATTTTTAATCGCCGGTCGCACACGGCACTTACGTTCCATAATAGCGGTCGCGAGCGCGATAAAAAAGTTCACGGGGATTATTTTGGCGCGACTGCAGTGACTAACGGCGCTCATTCCGGCGCGATTCTACGTCGTTCTCGTGACGTACGCCGTGAAAGCTGACATTCTCGAAAGAATCTATTTTACTCCGGCCGGCGGCGCGCGCCATGTGTGTGTATTTTCTACCTCCATTAACGACAAATTGTCGGGCAAATTCCGAACGCACGGGTGTCCGAAAAAGGCGCGCCATTAGAACGACTCAGCGCATGACCGGTGAGGTTTGCAATTCGCGTGGAGATCGATATAAGATATGTTTTGCTCATGTGCTTTTTTTAGTATTTATCTTAAAAGAGGAATGGTCCTTTTAAAACATAAATGGTGCCATTTTTAGAACATAAATATTTTCCGCTGAAATTGAATTTTTCATTAAAATCGGAATGACATTACAGCTAAAAAATAGAAAAAACTGACTGGCAATAGCAAAGTAAATTTTCGAATCTCTCGAAATAGCGAATTTCCCCGCAGCTGTGACTCCCGCAGATACGGAGCAGCTGGGCGCGACGGAATTCGCAGGACGAGCGTAGAAGGATTAACATCGAGAGCAGGCGAGTCCACATGGAACACGTAATTGACATCGCGAACGAAGGACATCGGCAATTACCAAAGGGTCAGGTGATTACTGGCGCGCGGAATATCCCGGCCAACTCTAACAGTCAACTGCTGCGACATAATTCGATGTTCAGTCGGCGAATCGATTATAACTGCATCGAGGTTACTAAGGGCCGTATTAATAGTCGTTACTTGGAGCCGGCCTCGGGCGAGATACTTGGATCTGAATTTAGAGTTGGATTCCGCAGTTGAATCGCGATTACATACGCATGTACATAGTGTCTCATGCATTATGTGGCTCAAGTCCTCAAAAAACCCCAAATCCAACTCTAAATACTGATCCGAATATCTCTCACGTGAGGGAAGTTTCAAGTGAGTTTCAGAACTACTACGCATCTAAAACGCGGGAGCACACGTTTCGTGGGCGATAGCATCTCGCCCGATAGATTAATATCTTTGCTTCTCAGTCTTGTTAACGCGCAGGCTACCCAGAAAACGAGATATTTAAACGAATTTTTTGTAAAAAATCGATCATTTTTTTCACGCTAGCGAAAATCTGTGTCCCGCTGTAATATAATCACGAAAAATGCGAGAAGGATAAAGAAAGCGGAGAAAATCGAGAGAAGTACCGATAATAATTAAAATGCCAATCGGCGATAATGAGAGTTCGACCGTCGAGTGCGAAGGGTGAGTAAGTGAATGAATGAGTGAGTGAGAGAGAGAAAGAGAGAGCCTCCTGGTAGATTGTAAATTACATCCGCGGCCTGAGAATATGCGACCGAGATAATCTGATGAGAAAAGTCGTAGTTCGATTTTGAGAAAGGTGAAACACAATATTGTAGGAGGAAAAATCTAAAAATAAAAAAGATTTATTTGGTGAGCGTTAATAACATATTCATTGAAATTTAAATTCTTCTATTTAAATAAAATAAATAATTTCTCTTATTCGCGCGAAAAGCTGAAGGTTTTGAGAAAATGCATATTTTTTATTGAAAAAACATTTCATATTAGTAGAGGTAAATACGTTATTGTAGTACTCGAGTGAATGATACAAAACGAAGAGTTGCGAAACAATCGCAGTCTTTGCTGAACAAGCGAGATTGCAATCGCTAATTGGCTTTGCGCTGTGCATTACGTTAATTTGATCTAACACACGCGACCGATACTTGCGCCCCCGCGCACTAAAGTGGATTAACCCCTAAACATGAGTAGAATTTGCGCAGACCAACTTTTCCAACGTTACCGTTCTCAAAAATACGAGTCTTGTTTCTTCATTATAACATTTTTCAGTTCCACTAAATCACGAAAACATTAATAAACTCATTCCCCGGATATGTTCCATACCGATTAAAAACAAGAAGAGAGAATTCATTCTTTCGGAATTTATAAGCAAATGAAAATGCTTCGGATAAAAAAAACGGTCAAGTTTTATCTGATTTTGGAGCCTTTGATAATTTTTTTTGCACACATTTGAAACTCACGTCGAGTCCATTCTAAATATATAATTCTCTAATCTGAGCTTCTTATCGTTTTCGGGAAAAATGGCCCGAAAGAGTCCCAATTTCAACAAATGGTGTCGTATAAACAAAGACAAGTGTCAATTGGCAGTCGCACTAAGGTTTCCCAGTTAAAAAAGTCTCGCGTCATTTAACTCAATTGCGCTTTTCAAGACATAAAGAAAGAGTCATTATATATTTTAATATGATAAATTATATAATCGCGGAAGTAATTACGACGTTTAGTAGAAATAATTAATCCTTCCCGCTAACCTGCCGCTTATACCACCTCCATTATCATTTCATTCACGCTAATACAGTTTGCGCTGCAAAAGTTTCAACACGTTCCAAAAGCTCAGACCGGTTTTTCCGCCGGCGTTTCTGATGTAGAGAAAAAGCACGAACGAGTTTAGACGACTACAGTAATCAGGCACGGCAACGTGGCCGACGTCATTCTCCAACTCGAGAATTTTAATTTTCCCGCAATCTACCCGGATTTTTTGCCGAACCATTAGGTCGCAAAATTGCCCGGAGAGCGCAACCGGGTCGAGTTTGCGTCGGGTTGACTTGAAACTCGACTCGCTTAAATTAAGATCGGGACGGAACGTACCGGCCGCGAAAAACTCGTGTTTCGTCGCCGAACACGCCTGACTGACCACGTTCTCATGCACCGAGAAAGATATTTGTGTCTACCGTGAGTACACATCGCGAGAGAAACGCGCCCAATATAAACGTCAAATAAAACGGAACAAAAAAAGCTCTGGAGAAAAAAAATATTTCAATGATGGATAAATTTGCACGCAAATCCTTCAAATAAACCGCGACTTCGAGCGAAGTATTTCGCAAAATTCGGAAATGAAACATAGCGTACGGATTGCGTTGCGGATTAAATATGGCACGTAAACAGCAACAGTATCCGTTGACAATAACAGTTCGAGAGAGAGAGAGAGAGAGAGAGAGAGAGAGAGAGAGAGAGAGAGAGAGAGAGAGAGAGAGGGGG
>NW_022639461.1:201791-205415 GCF_010583005.1 Odontomachus brunneus | reverse complement strand
GAGAGAGAGAGAGAGAGAGAGAGAGAGAGAGAGAGAGAGAGAGAGAGAGAGAGTGAGAGAGGGGGAGGGGAAAGGGAGGGAAAACCGGGAACCCGGATAAACTGCAATATATTTACGCTTACATTTATTTAGTAAGAAGCAATCGAGCACAAACCGTTGCATACGTCATGTGATGAACCGCAGGTTACACGCGCGATGCGATTTCACCGAAAACTTGATCATAAACACGTCATGCTTTTCTTTTCTATTTTTATATTTTTGCAATTCATCGCGTAACAAAAAAGAGATTTCAAACACAAAGCATTGATTCATTCGACCATTATTTCATTCGACGTAGAAAAAACAACGAAATGACATACGCGTTTGCGACCGTAATGCGCGATGCACTTTCGATATATCCGCGATAAATCGAAATGATTCAGACAGAAATGATAATGCGCGCAAAGTAATGCGCGTAAATTTACGCGCGAGCGAAGAAAATCTTGCACTGAAAAGAAATATTTGAAAATTTATCTGTGAGATATAAAGAGAAATATAAATTTAAGATATGTAAAAAGATAAATTTTTGTGAAACAAAATTTATATTTATATATATTTCTGTGAAATAAAATTAATGTCTACGAAACAAAATTTATTTCTGTAAAATAAAGTTGAGTTCTGTGAAACAAAATTTATTTCCGTGAAATAAAATTGATTTTTGTGAATAAACTTTATATCCCACAAATCAATTTTCAAGTATTCTTTTCTCGGTATGGAACGTATCGCTGATGTTTTGTCGAAGGACAAACATTTTTCAGGGAAAACGTATTTTCCCGTTCCACGCGATTCCAATGCGTTATACGAATGCGTCCATTGTCGTGGATTATAGACACGCCAACGCGCTTGTGCACACGACAGTTTCGATGATTATACCAGTTCTCACCTATAGAGATCATCGATCGTTGTAGCATTGGCATCTCGGACATGATATGCGACATGTGTAATGATATGCGTAATGTAATTTATTGTTCATTCCCGTACAACATCATCGATTTCATTATCGAAACTCAGAGATTGGACAATTGTCCTTAAATCTCCTTTCTAGTTCATTTCGCTTAAAAAGATCGTAAAATTAGCTCCAAATCGACGTTTATTATTTAAATAATAAAATAAATACGTAAGGTAAAAATATTAATTCACGTACCTAATCCTGAACTTTTTTTACTGTTTTGATCTTTAAATACAAATATTTAAACTTTCAATATGGAATGAATATATATTTTATGTTGAAAGTTTAAATATTTGTATTTAAAGACCAAAAGAATGGGCATAATTGAGTGCGTGTCCAGGCATTGGTGCTTTTACCTTAAAAACATAATTTTATTCGACAAATAGTAAATTTACGAGTAGCTTCTTTGATACGTCACTAAAAATACACCCCTTGGGCGCCCTGGAAATATATACCTGGTATATATAGACCTCATAAAGTTAGAGAAATTACATCTTTTATCTACAGTACAAATCTTGTTCTCAATAGAAATGTCTTCTAATAAAAGAACGTCCTGCTTCAAACATGATTTTCTTGATTCAAAAGAAAAAAAGTTAGAAAAACATCTAAGTAGATTTCCGATTAATAGTTCACTTTAATAGAAGAGGAATTCATCAATAGAAAAATGGAATACTTCTCTCCAGTATAAGAGAAATACTTCTCTTCGATAGAAGAGGAACATTTCTTTCGGTAAGAATTTTCGCTTAGAATATGATATTACAGGAAAAAATTCCTTGGACCTAGAATTTTTTTTCTTTTAGTGTTAGAATCTTTTCCTCTTGATTCTAGAGGAACCCTTTCGAGGCTGTATAAAAGAGGATATTCGCTAAAAATAATGTTATATTTTTTAATGTTATTATCAGTAACACTATAAAAAAATTTATTTGTCAGAAACATTTTTCTTTTGAATTTGCTGAAGACATCTCTTAAACTAATCGATCTAGAAATAAATGGAAATAATTGAAAAAAAAATTCAAACACAAAAACATGAAAGCAAAAGTGACGTTTGAGCTCTCGAAAAAATTCTGCGTAATAATTCAAAATTTAAATTAAACATTTCCGAAAAAAAAGAATCGAGGACAAGCTCCGATAAAATATCGAAATATCGAAAATTTGAGGAATAATATGATGCGAAAATAATTCGAAGGCTCGCCGGCGCAAAGCTATTTAGAGAAGCGACTGGGGTGGGGAATTTTTCAATAATGGGTAAACGATCGCCGGGTGACACGTAATATTGCGGCAAACTATATGCACGGTGGGGATGGGTTATCAACGCTTATGAATAGATTCAGGTAAATCAATATGTAGATTATTAATAGTATACGCTTGAATTGTGCGCTAATGAAAGTGTCGATATCGCAGATACTTTCGCGGTCGATCGTGCATATTCCCAAATTTAACGCGTAGTTTTTGGCATTAACGTTTCTATTAGCTCTCATTCGAAGTGCCTCCTCTCAAACGCTCAAAAGCGTTCAGAAAAGCGCGATTCTCTCTGATTCACGACTTTCTCTCATTTCTTCTTTGTTTTCGGAATACGACGAATTCGATAGGGAAATAATTAAAGCGCTCGGAAGCGCGGAAGAGGAGTGTATGAAGTTGGCACCCCACTTTTTGAAATTTATAATTTTGAAAGTTGCTCCAGATTGTTCTGACTTTGTACCACATTGTTCCAAAGTGATATTGCTTCATTCGAAACGGTTTTCGAATAAAACAAAAAAAATGATTTTTTGAGCTGGCGCCCCACTTTTCGAAAATCGAACATTTTGATACCGCAATAGATTGTTCTAGTTGTTCCAAACATTATTCCAAAAGGACAAGTCCGTAAGTTGAATTATAAGTCCAAAAAATGAAAAAAATGTTTTTGACCTGGCACCCCATTTTTTGAAAATAAAGCATTCCGATACCGATATAGATTGTTCTAGCTGTTCCAAACATTGTTCCAAAAGCACAAATCAATAAGTTTAATTATAAGCCCGAAAAATTAAAAAAAAGTTTTTTGACAAACAGTCTATCGGACCAAGAGTAAACTTATACTATCTTTCTTGTTCCAACCGAGATCTTTTTGTTCTGAGTTGTTCTAGGCTTAAGAATTATAGTTCTAGAGTATGAGACTCATAAGATCATTCGTTCTCCGAAAATTCGTAAAAAAATCAATTTGACAGTACTCGACGTCAAGAGTAAACACATGCTTCCTTTCTTGTTCCAACCGAAATCTTTTTGTTCTGAGTTGTGCTAGGCTTAAGAATTATAGTTTTAGAGTATGAGACTCGTAGCGTCATCCGTTCTCCGAAAATTCGAAAAAAAATCGATTTGACAGCACCCGACGTCAAGAGAAAACACATGCTTCCTTTCTTGTTCCAACTGAGATCTTTTTGTTCTGAGTTATACTAGGCTTAAACGACGAAGCAATTTCACTTTATTTTGTCATGACATTTTGTAATTATTTCCGCCAATTTTCCTATAATAAAGATTAATTTTTTGTAAGAAATCATCTTTTTTTTTAATTTTTGTCACCTCAGAAATATATCTCAATCATCCTTATTTTCAATCATCCAAATAATTATACTTTTTTAAATCAGTATATAGAACTTTTTTTT
>NW_022639461.1:181332-201604 GCF_010583005.1 Odontomachus brunneus | reverse complement strand
TTTGTAAGAAATCATCTTTTTCTTGAATTTTTGTCACCTCAGAAATATATTTCAATCATCCTTATTTTCAATCATCCAAATAATTATACTTTTTTAAATCAGTATATAGAACTTTTTTTTTTAAGAAAATAGTTTCATCTAAAAAAACCTGAAAATATTTTTGTTAATTGTAATATGTTGTTAAGTTATGAATTTTTTTTACGAAATTACATTTTTTGTCGATTTCGGCAAATTTAAATTGTTATTGCAAAAAATTGTTAATAAATGACTAAAGTAACTATTGGAACATAAAATATAATCTCTCTAGAGTATCCCAGAATTTTTTCAGATTTTTTAGATGAGTTTAACAAAAAAATGTTACAGGACTTAAAGGGGTCACCGTGCAAATGGCGTTAGTAAAAAACATAATGCAAACGGAGGGTTAAAAATATTTTATGTTTCTACATAAATACATATATTTACATTGCCTTTAGCTTGAACGGAAAGTTTTTTTGGCTTACGCAACAAGTCGTCATATTCAATCCAATTGGTACCATTACGTACATACGCAGTGTAATGGCCAACTGACGTTTCGAAATTTTGCTCATGATATACAACACATCCAACGTGAGTATAATTCTATTCATTTAATTTGATACAAAGTGGAATGTCATCCAAAACAGCCATGATCGAATTTTCGATAAATAATTGCGCACCGTATGATATGCTCATAGTACGTTCCCCGTCACATTTGTAACATCGAAGTTTTACAATTCTTCCTCCCTTTATCGCATCAACAATTTTCGTAACCATGTTTGCACAATATCTCCTCATTTATAGGTAAAATACATTTCTTGACAATTTTTATATTGCCACATGTTTGACATGTATATATTTCGATGTAACTGTAATTTTCAGAGAATACATATTCGCATAAATTTACAACGTTTAAGTAGGCGTTTACTTAAAATATTAGGAATTTCCATATCTTGATTGTAATACCATGATTGAAATATATTTCTGAGGTGACAAAAATTCAAGAAAAAGATGATTTCTTACAAAAATTAATCTTTATTATAGGAAAATTGGCGGAAATAATTACAAAATGTCATGACAAAATAAAGTGAAATTGCTTCGTCGTTTAAGCCTAGTATAACTCAGAACAAAAAGATCTCAGTTGGAACAAGAAAGGAAGCATGTGTTTTCTCTTGACGTCGGGTGCTGTCAAATCGATTTTTTTTCGAATTTTCGGAGAACGGATGACGCTACGAGTCTCATACTCTAAAACTATAATTCTTAAGCCTAGCACAACTCAGAACAAAAAGATCTCGGTTGGAACAAGAAAGGAAGCATGTGTTTACTCTTGACGTCGAGTACTGTCAAATCGATTTTTTTACGAATTTTCGGAGAACGAATGATCTTATGAGTCTCATATTCTAGAACTATAATTCTAATTCTTAAGCCTAGAACAACTCAGAACAAAAAGATTCTTGGAACAAGAAAGATAGTATTTACTCTTGGTCCGATAGACTGTTTGTCAAAAAACTTTTTTTTAATTTTTCGGGTTTATAATTAAACTTATTGATTTGTGCTTTTGGAACAATGTTTGGAACAACTAGAACAATCTATATCAGTATCGGAATGCTTTATTTTCAAAAAATAGGGTGCCAGGTCAAAAACATTTTTTTCATTTTTTGGACTTATAATTCAACTTACGGATTTGTCCTTTTGGAACAATGTTTGGAACAACTAGAACAATCTATTGCGGTATCAAAATGTTCGATTTTCGAAAAGTGGGGTGCCAGCTCAAAAAATCATTTTTTTTTGTTTTATTCGAAAACCGTTTCGAATGAAGCAATATCACTTTGGAACAATGTGATACAAAGTCAGAACAATCTGGAGCAACTTTCAAAATTATAAATTTTAAAAAGTGGGAGGCCAACTTCATACACTCGCGGAAGAGCGCGCGCGAAAGACCAGTCGCGAAAAATTTCAATTATCATCCGCGAAACACCGGCGCGCCAATCGTAAAATCGCACGAATAAACCGAGACGCGAATAAATCGAAACCCAGCTGAATTGAAAATTAACCTTTACTGTTAACACCGACTCGTTGATCCTTTCGAGGATAAATGTGACGGTGTGGCGGATAAAATTACGTGACGTTGCGCGACGACTTCGCTCCCACTGAAGATACAGTTTTAAGCATGTATTGCCAAAAATTAGCGGTACACGTTGAAATAAAAATCCTACGTAATTACAAGGGACATAAGTATAATAAGTATAAGTCAAATTGGGAAATCTTCAATTGTCAGAACTTACGTACTACAAAAAATGTACTAAATATTAGCCTATCCCAAGACGACAACCGACCGGTCGTCCATCCGACCGTGCTAAAGCATTGCTTAACCTGATGATCGAGCGGCATGCCAACGATTCCGACGATATTCTGACAACTTATGTTTGTATAATGTATCCTTATATGGCGATCTCTCGCTACTATGTTGGTGGTTTATTTGTAACGCCGGATACCTCGTACTTATACATATTGAAGATATGTATCGGAAGCTATGTATCTTCATATGAATCACTAGATTATTATCTCGTGTATTCCGTACCTTATGCTAATGTACCAGAAAAAGTACTTCCTATCGGCGAATAATTACAAATGTCGTTTTCATTTAGAAATTTGAAAACCTCGAGTTTGGAAGTACTACGCGGTACATGGTTAAGAGTGTAAATCCGGCATATGGGTGTCAGCGGACAAGAAACTATCCTTGTTCGCGTCTAGGCTTTAAATTGACATTTATTTGCCGACAGCCGATACGCGTTCTCCTCGTACACGAGGCTAAGCCGTAGCACATTCGTAGCTATTATCGAATTTCCCGGTGACGTTCCCGCACGGCGATGAAAGTCAGAGAAACGACAGAGACACACACACACACACACACACACACAGACCAAGTCTTGAAAATTTTATTGCGACTCAGACGGACAACGTGGGGCATGAATTGCAAGTAAACGGGCCTACCTTTGAGATACCGTTCGCGAATGCCTTGTCAGATATGATATCGTCCGCAAGGTTCACACGTAGGACTGCTCAGAACGTCGACCGAGCAATTACAATGTGCGACGTAACGAGCCACTTCGATAATGGCAGGTATTTCAATATGTGGCAATGTATACGCATGTATAATCGTACACACAACGTCGAGGCGTCATATATGCCTCAACATCAAAATTAAAGTATCGCTTTAATGTAATTTCTCTTTCATTCTTACACACACACACGCGCGCGCGCGGGCGTACTTGAGAGATCATAAAAAAGAGAAAAAACAAAATTATAATAATCATAAGAAAATCATAAAAAAACAGAATCATAATTTTGTGATTATTCTTAGATAACTATGACCGACCATGTAACACGCCTGTTTATTGATGCATTGCCAATATTTTTGTCACTGTCTCGAAAAAATTGCTTCCAGACAATCTAATGTTTCACTCAAGCTTAGAATGGATTCTGACTCTGTATGAGTAAATGTTTCAGTCGATTGGAGTAAATATGCTCTTGTAACAGTATATGTATACACACATATATAAATTCACAGATGCCTTATCATTACCCAAATCGAGAGTTACTAAACATTTTCGACCAAGCGCATTCGTTTCCCGATACGTCTGTTGATTAATCGGGAAAACGACAACGATGTTTCAAAGCAGCTGACACTTTGACAACTTGACGTTTCGTTTGCTAGTAAGGAAGGTTATTAGCTCATATCTATACGTATCTATACAAGCAACCTGAAAGCGATACGAATCAATGGATGTATATTTTAAGAAACTATACATTGCCATGTGGACGATAATTGAAAGACCAGATGATAAGTTACAATAATAAAAAGAAGAACGAAAGTGAGAACATCGTCTCTTTCCGGATTAATTAATAATGACGATGAACCCATATTTGGAAACAAATGCGCCTTGTCGAAAATACTTAGTAACTCTCTGGGTAACAGTAAAGCATTTATGAATTGACGTACACGGTTGAGTGCGACACGGTTTTTTGAGCGAATACTTTGTTTCTACTGAAGTTAGTAACCCATCTAGTTGAGGGTCACTGCTCACGGACTTGCGCGGTAATCGGTTATGACAGGAGCCAAAGCAATGATACGTGGTGTGAAAGTAAATTTTATCAAGTCAACGTAAAAATGTGTCAATACATTCGAAAGTGTTCCAGGTTGAAACGTTGCAACAGTGATGCTCGAAGATTTGAAAAATCTTGTGCTTCAAATATAAGAGACACGTCCGACGGCACAATCGAAACTACAAGTCCAGGAAGAATGTAAATATGAAGATAATGCGGGCTCTCTCCCTCTCTCCTCTCTCATATAATATTTAAAGCATAAGACTTTTCAATTCCTCGAAAAATCTCGCACCAAGAAATTCAAGGAGCAACTTTAACGAGAAGGACGAAAAGGACGATTTTCAATGCTTCCGTAAACGTATCGTCGCGGCAATTTACGGTAACTAACGAGAATTTATTTCGATACGATGGAACAACTCGCGCGATGTCCCCTGAAAATCCCCAAAACTGTCGCGCCCATTATGAAAATCCCGCAAGAGACAAGATTTGCGTTACATCCACCCCTTGTCGTGTGCGCAATCACTTCGAAGCATGTCACGTCGCGCATCTGTTTCTTGACGAAAGGGACACGTTTTATATTTTTCGAGCTCTCGAAAATGTAGCAATTTCGAGTCGCGAAACAACGGAGCGATTATGCGAGAGATATTCTCTCTCTTTCTCTCTCTCTCTCTCTCTCTCTCTCTTTGGCACAAGACATGGACTGACGCAAAAGTCCCTTCGACCATTTCCAGAGTGGAAA
Organism: Odontomachus brunneus; assembly: GCF_010583005.1. Classification (NCBI taxonomy): domain Eukaryota; kingdom Metazoa; phylum Arthropoda; class Insecta; order Hymenoptera; family Formicidae; genus Odontomachus; species Odontomachus brunneus. Next base: position 196,743 of record NW_022639461.1, on the reverse strand, counting down.
ATAAAACATGAATAAATGCATGATTTCTCTCTGGGATTCTCTGGTGCGGTGAAAGCAGCGCAACAAAGAATGCACGCGCATCGCGCGCTGTTTCACAACAGGTGCTCGCGATCTCTCTCTCTCTCTCTCTCTCTCTCTCTTGCTCGCTCTCGTCCTCTCCTTCTCTCATTTTTACCGCAACATCCACTGACGTACGTGACCGGACGTACGTTTGTTTCAATCGTTTAGCTCTCTCGCAACCTGCCGATATTGTGCATATTCCATACATGGCCATATCGAAAAGAGAACGAATAACAATAGCCGTCCCTCGCAAAAATTAAAAGTCACGGTCTATCGGGGCAGGAAAGTCGACGAGCAGTGAGTATTTATAGCTCTTTCTTGGAGCGTCAATCAGAGCCAGATTCACGTCAAGACGATGCGAAATCATGTACTAACGAATGGCTTATATTAATTAATGTAGAGAAGAAAAGAACGAGTTACGCACACACCGCACGATATGAAATCTGGGCTTGCGAAAAGTGCACAGTAACGATACGTGCCCCTCGCGTGGAACAGGAGAAATTCTACCGCAAGACATCCATTACGCGAGTGCCATCGGAGCAAGAAGAATATTCAATTTCGCAGACAATCGCATCGCAAATCTCACCGTGGAGGAACGGATGCGCGGCAAGAGGCGCTCTTGTTTCGCGGGCGGACGATGAAGAACACTCCGGGAGATGATGGGGTAGATGGATGAACGAAATTTAATAGAAGGGAAAAACAAGAAGAGAGAGGGAGAAAGAGAGGAAGGAAGGGAGGAAGAGAGAGAGAATAAACGAGCGGAAAAAGAACTGGTGGCTAAATTGTCATGAAAATGTTCGAAAGGACGGAAAGATTCACGCGCGCACGCTTCCGTCCGCGCGAAATCGTCGCGAAAGGAGGGCGGAAACGTGGATAGAAACTCTGACTGGCCGGAATAATACGACCGCGGAACCGCGGTAATATGAAGACATAAGCCGCGTCTGTGTACTTAAACTTTCATTATTACAGTCAATTAAGAGGCCAGCAGCTGTAAATAATGATTAAGTGAAAAGCCTCCTCGGGAATAATCCGCCTACACGACGACCCGCGACGTTATCGTGCCACGGGTGTTTCAGCGAATGAAAAAATAATAGCCCGGCAAGCAATACTTAGACGCATATCCGGCGCTCTCTCGCGAGAAACTACGGTAAGAACGGTTGATTCCACACGCGTCGGTCTGGTTGTGCCAACCCGGACTCAATAGTAAGATATGGGAATAACTAATTGCGTGGTTGTCACGACCGCAACTGCTCGAGAGATTGCTGAGTTATAACATTGCTGAGTGACAACACCCAGGCTATGCTCCAGCCAGAGCGTATCCATGGTGAATGCCAGCCCAACCGATTTCTTGTTACCGCAACCAGATAACATGCCAATACATGATGTAGTTGATGTTACCAAAGTGACCGAGTCATATCGAGTACACGCATCACCATCGCACAAAGTCAATCAGACACCACTACGCTAAAAAAATTACTTTTACATTCAAAACTAAAACACCTCTTCAGATGTTTATTAATTTCCTTGAAGTAAATTTATTTTTTGTGCTAAATATTTGGTACACAATGTAGTTAGCACCACATATCTTTTACTTTTGTCAAGTGCATGTGTATTGAGAAAATAAAATATATAGTAATGGACTGTTTTGGTTGCAATTATCAAACATTCGGTTAGTCACATTTTAATCACCAAATGTTTTTAATCTAGTATATCGAATTTTCGTCTCAAAAACACGAGAAAATCTTTTTTCCAATGTACGCTGCTCACAACTGAATATTTCCGGTTATCCGCACGTGTCTATTTTTCGCGTGTAGGGAAAGCCTCTGGCGTGCGTATGAGAGAGGCCGAGTTGTCGCCGCGACAAGGTGTCGATAATAGAATCGGGTTTTATAATTACGGATCGCGCGCGCACGGTCGGGGGTGGTTGTGTACGTCGTCGGAGAATGCGTCAAGGGACATCCCCGGGATTAAGGGTTGTGATAGCGGCTTCATTAACATACTCAGTTTTAATAACTCCACGCGAACGTCCAATTGAGAGTGCCAACATAATTTTTCGCGTGGCGCTTCACCGACGCAATTAAATGTCGCTGCGATCCCTTCCGGAACTAAAAACCGACGGTGAGATTTAGAGATTTAGCGGATGCTAATTTTATGCGAGGGAGATACTCGTGCGAAATACACTCGGCGGGCAACAGCGAACGATAATATTCCCTCGCGTGTCGCGCGTGTTTCAAAAGAAAATAACACTGTTTGCGGTGTGAAATTGTTTATTGCTTCGGCGCCGCAACGGTATGCAGCAGCACGCGTTTTATTAAACTGCGCCGCGAATTTTAGGCGTTCCCGCGACACGTATGAAAAATCACGATGTGAGGCAGAGAGGGAGGGAAGGGGGGATAGAGAGAGAGAGAGAGAGAGAGAGAGAGAGAGAGAGAGAGAAAGAGAAAGAATGCGTTTATTATCACTCTAAGGTTTTGCCCTCTAGGAATATGCTGAGTTATATATAGAAAAATTGAAAAAAGAAAAAAAAAAAATATATATATATATATAAATAAAAATAAAATACAAATAAACTGCACATATAAACTACAAATGGACTATTAAAATTAAGCAGTTACATTGACAAAAAAGATTACTCTTCTTTACTAAAATCCTAGAATTTTAGGTTCTCATCATAATGAAAGAAAGAAAAAAAGAGAGAAGGAGGAGGAGAGAGAGTTCGATGATATCGTCGATGATACACTGACTTTTCAGATGTGTCTTCTTTTTCCGTCGAGTGCGTCGCGGAAGTGTCGTGCGCCGGCTTCTTTTTCTTAGAAAATTAAAAAGTTTATCACCGGCAAACTCCGTTGCATTAATAAAGTTACCAACATCCATTAAAGCAATCGATCTCTCCCCCGGATAAATATTTCAGTACTCTCGCAAGCAGAACAGCCTAAACGAAATTTTACGTAATAAAAACAAGAAGCGAGAACGGAGCTGAGATTTCTGAGAACTAGAGATTCGTTTTCCTACGATAAAAACCTCCTTTGAAAACCTGCGCTTACCTGGAAGACACGGGTTCACCGGTCATTTTCTCCCGACAACGCGACGCGAGAAGAAAATACGTGTGTCAATCATCATTTGCGTTCGAAAATCGATGCACAGCTGATCCAGCTAATGCACGTCGATCCCCGTGCCACTTTACGTTTATGCGCGTCTCCAATCAAGGAACAACGGAGAAGTCTGGCAGCCGAATGCAATTAATATCGATATCTGACCGCAAATATAAACTTGGTTGGTCCACCTTCGCGAGAGAGATTTCGGCGAGGAAAAAATTAAAAAGTTCTAGCCCCCCGATACTTTCGCGCATCCCTTGAAATTAAAGAATCGCCGTACTTATTTCCCTCGATTCTTCTTCATTCTTCGCTCTCTCGCCGCTTCGGTCAATCGCGGAGAAACGTCGGGCCGGGAAACGAGTTGTTCTGTTATTTCATCTGTAAATGAAAGTCGCAACACACATATGTGTTCCTGCGAAATTCGTGTCTCAATGAAGCCACGAAACTTCACACGAGCGACAAGTCAAGCTTCGACATTTGCGATGGTGACATGAAAGAAAGAAAAAGAAACAAGAGATTTTCCACGAGAGAGACCCATCTCGTCACGTTGCTTTTCACGTTGCAGAGTGAAAGCGACCAATAAATCCATCCAATTAAATACTCCGTCGCGCCGGTTTACGCAAAGAAAATCGAGCGAAGTTACTCCTCCGCTGTTTAATATCAAGGGAGAAAAAAGATCACTCCGTTCCAATTACCTAACTGATGCCGATCAAAAGACCGTGACAGCACATACCGTATACGCGCGCGCGCGCACACACACACACACACACACACACACACACACACACACACACACACACATACGTACACACATAGAGAGACACGCTCCTGTAGTTGTTGCAACAATAGCACGTAACTCTCGCACAAACGACGGCGGATAAACAAACGCCGACACCCGATAAAGCCGAGCATACATCTCTTTTCCCGACGGCATAACCAGCCGGCGTCGATACTACCTAATAGCGTCCAACATTCTCCCTTCTATATTATTCACTGCCGGCGTGCCCGCCGCACTCGGAGACAGCACTCGCGAACATACCCGGTGGATTGTAGCGAAAGAGAAACGGAGCGCGAACGCCGGCCGAGGTATCACCTCGCGCCGGTTATACACCGAATCGAGAGCAAACCGCGCGCGAACTCAGCCTCCTCCTCTCCTCGATCACACCCGCGAGAGAGATATGTTCTTTCCGCTATGTGTCATCCACTATTGGGCCCACTCACGACGCACATGAACGCAGGTGCACATGAAGGCGGAGATGCACCGACAGACCCGATACTAAGACTCGTGCATAGAGGAAGGTCGAAGAAAGAAAGAGGCGAAAAGAGCGAAGAGGAAAGAGATCGATCGACGAGAGACACAGAGCGGGAGAGAGAGAGGGGGAGAGAGAAAGAGAGAGAGAGAGAGAGAGAGAGAGAGAAAGAGACGGAATATAGAGAAGTCAGAAACGGTGGCAGAGCAGGGACGAACCGGAGGGGGAGAATACGCGCGAGAGATGCAAATGGCCCAGGTTCGCGTTTCTCTTCTCGATGCGCGCGGAGTGCCTCGGTGCTAACCGGAGCCGAGGCGATGAGCTCTCGTGCGCCGTCGTCGTATTGACGTTGACGGCGGCCGAGACCCAACTGACGGAACCGCTCTCTCTCTCTCTCCGGCGACGCCACGGCACAGTGACGTAGCATCCGGAAAAGCGGCGGATTTTCCGTGTGCCCGAGTGAGCGAACGAGCGAGTGAGCGAACGAGCGGGCGAACGACGGACGAGAAATGCGGCGGGGGGTATGTAGCCGCCGACGCTCTCCACCGACTACCCCTACGACTAACCAGCAGCGCCGCTGCTACTAGTAGTCCGCGGACCGGCGGCGGATCCGCAGCCCCGGCTGTTTTGCAAAAATTAGGTCACCCTCCGCACACACACACACACACACACGCACAGCCACCCCCGCCACGCACCGCCACCGCCATCACCACCACCACCACCACCACCGTCACTGACGACGTTCTATGGTGTGGTTCACGCGGATGCACCCTCCGCAGCTCTTCTGCTTCCCTATGTGCTCTCTCTCCAACTCTCTTCATCTTTATTTACCTATCTGTCTATCTATTTATCTGTCTATTTATTTATCTGCCTATATCTATCTATCTATCTGTCTATCGTCCTATCCCCTTCTTTCGCGAATACTCCCCCACGACGCGACGCTTTTTCCCAGCTGAAGGCCAAACGCGGCCGCCAAGTCGCGTTACCACCGATGTTCCCCCATCTATTGGTGTGCCTTGTATCATCATAGATCGATAACAGTTAGCCCTTCGCGTGATAAGACGAGCTGAATGGTAAAATGGATTTCCATGGAGTGTGCTGGCGAAGCGCGATTGCACGCAAATTCTAATTTCTGTTTTGTCTACCACTCTTGCGCCAACATGAGCGTACAGCTCAAGTACTCTCTCGAGCTCGAACAATCAGAGAGTATAGCGCATTGCGAATTCTAATTATATTTTTAGCGCCACGCGCGTATGATCCACTGTTTGTTACTTCGCAAATTAAACAGCGGGGAAACAAGTTTCTTTGTGCGAGCTCGTACACGAATCTATGTCTATGTCTGGCAATATGCGAAGAGCAAAACGCTCAGTGCGCTCAGAGCGGATCAAACTGGAATAGGAAGAGATTCACGTTTTGCAATTTCGCAATAATTATCGAAGAATTAGTTAAACGATATCAGCGAATGAGCGCGTAGGAAGCTACTTTCTTAAAGTGAATAAGTGCTTTTTATTGGGATCAATAAGGAGAGTATTTTATTGATAATTAGTGAATATTTACTGCTTTACTGCTTTTCAGTGGAAACAACACTTCACATCCACTTCATTGCCCCAGATTTTATACCTGACCGATTTTGTAACCAGCGCATATAAGATTTCAAAGTCTGTAGTACACAGAATCGTTATACGTCGTAACAAATCCAACTTTCTGCATGCAGTGGCAACGGAACTAACGGCCTTTATGCGACTTACATGCAATGGTACGGTCTGTGTTTGCAAATTACATCAATAATAAGAACAGTCGGACCACCAATAATTGATTCTTTCAGCGAGATTTTACCGATTGCAGTGCTATACTTACAACTGCACCAGTTATAAGTACACCATTTCAGTAAAGAGTACCCTTTGATCATACTTTAGAGGATATCTTGAACGAGACAGAGTTTGTCTTACCGCCAATGTTGTTTAATTGATTCCTTCATAACTGTTGCGAAACTTGCCAAATGGTAGAGGATTTTCCTGTTCACTTTGATCCGATTTAGCTGCGCGCGCGTGCGTTTTGCTTCTTTTCTTCAAACACTCTGTACACGCGTATTCCAACAGAGTTGATTTCTTTGCCGGGCCTTTAGCGGGCCAATTCTACTTGTTCGCGCTGAACGTCCAGCACAAAGCAGAGAAGTTTAATTACTCTCGAGGCCGATAGTGCCGATTCGCGAATCGATTGCCGCCGGATGAAATGTTTGTCTTGGCCGTTTATACGCGGAGTTTCCTGTAAAAAGGTAATTAAACGAGAGGACTGCAACGCTTACGCGCTGCCTTATAAAATCCGCCGGTTTTAAAGCTCGATATCTCGAGCGCGAGATTCGAGCCCTATTCTTCTTCAAACGCGCTCCTCAAACCGATTCTGGACCAATCCACGACGAGAAAATTCGCGCAAATGAATAAATGCACATTAATTGAGGCCCGTGCAAATAAATGTAACATAAACTCGAAGATACATCGCCGAGTCAATTATTATAATTAGTACGGAAGAAACCGCAACTCATTTAGATTGTTTCGATAAATGGAAATGATCAGGTCGGGGTTACATTCGATATTCCGCGCGAATTTCGCGAAATTTATTGTTTATCGGAAAAGCTAAGCGGCTCTTGTTCGCGTAACAATTAATTAGCGTCGTTTTTTCGTGCATATCGCACGGAATATAATGCTCCGCTCTGATCACTGCCGCCGTAGAGGCTGCTAAATTACAGCGTTAGAAATATCCGCAAAGGGGATGATTCGCGCGCATACATCGACCACCTCATACTCGCGTTTCAAATATTCCCCATAACGCGTTGCGGCCCCTTACATATCTTCGGATCGATCCCGAAGCAATATCGCGCGTTATAAATCACGACGTCGTTGTCCGCGAAGAATAATAACGTAACAACTATCGTGGTTTTATGTTCTCCAATTTTTACGTCGACCGGAAATGTATAATATCCCCCGCGAATGTACTTTATTCCTCCATAAGATTTTATTGAATATCAAACCCCACGGAATATCGGGGTTGCGTGTAATCACAATCGATACCGATACATTTATTATTAACCTTAAACGGGAAATTAAAATCATAACGCGCGAAAGAACACGGCTACTTTTAACAATGGCAGCAATGTTAACCCTTTCGCTACTAATGAGACATACAGAGTACCTCAAAGATTGACGTAAACGTAAAAACATTAAAAATATTTGTCGTATCAAAAAGTTGTTCATGAGAAAATTTCATGTATTCGAGAAGTCCTTCTAACTATGTAAATGCACTCGCACTCTCCCTTGAAAGGGAGTAATTTTCAAATCGTTTGTTATTTCAAATGGAGGTTCCTATAAAACTTGCATATTTGGATTCTATAGGAAAAAAATACCAAACATGTTGAAGCTTTCCAACAAAATCAATTGTGTGTGTGTGTGTGTGTGTGTGTGTATGTGTATGTGTGTGTGTGTGAGTGAGAACATAGCTTAATTTATAAATTATTATTAATTAAATTAATAATTAAATTATTATTTTCAAAATGAGCTTGCTTATTCATTAATTAGACAACACTTACCTTATTTCTCTCTGCACCATATTGTCGCGCGATATAAATTCGACATACACTCAAATGCCCAAGTAGGAATCGTATACGTTTCGCCAATACGGAAAAATAGCCCGATACTGGATCGATACCGAAAAGCGGATGTCCGGTTTTGGTATTGGCTCAGTACAGAGCCTAATATAAAAAAGCAGTATTATTGGTATTGGCTCCGTATTAAGGTTAAGTACTGGATAGTCGTACCGTACGTATACTGGGGCGTTACTGAAAAGTGTTTGTCATTTTCGGTACTGGCCCAGCATTAAAAAAAGCTGTATTATTGGTACTGCCCTGTTCGTAGAATCAGTACCGGATACCCAAGTAAAAATCGTATACAATCTGCCAATAGAGGATATTGGGCCAGTATTATGCCGGTACCGAAAAACGGACGATACCAATGTCCTTTATGGGAAAACGGAAAAGGTTTCACTAACGTGAAACCCAGATAGCTCAGTGGTAAGAACGCTTGCCTAACAAGCAGAAGACTCGAGTTCGATTTCAGCCGTCGCCCCGAAGATTTTTCCTCATATGACTATTAAAAATAGACATGTATAGGTACGAGAGCAACCCCCGGCCATAGTCTGATCTTTCTTTTCATACTATATAGTTGTGATATTAACAATTGTTACAAATATTACAAAAATTACTAAGAATATATATACTATAATAAAAATTACTAGGAATCGATACTGGCTCAGTACTGGGAATAGGTATTTCCCAAGTGCTAGGAATCAATGCTTTTTTATACTGGTACAGTATTGATTTTCGGTACTGTGACAGTACTGTTTTCCGATACTTTTCTATCATCCCAGTATCACACCAATACTAAACCTGTTCTGGCATCTGGTATTATGCCAGTAAAATTTACCATAAATCAGTACTGGGCCATTTTGATGCCAGTAGTAAATTCCTACTAGGGCGCATATTTGTCGCCCACCTCGTTGCCCTCTCCCCCCTTTGTGCGCTTCAATGTTTCCGAAATTTCGCGCGAATTCGGACAAAGTTCGCCAACAAACAAACGTATTTAGCCATATTTCATTATATCTCATCGTTGCAACTACGTTGACTGATTTTGGATATCGTATTCGCCTTTTTACGGTCATCGTTCGACAATGAAATTCTTTGCCATCGATCGCACACAAAGCTTACAATTTATATGTTGTATATATTCCTTCTGTCGTGACCAGTCGGAAGACTGCCGCGGTAATGATATTTGAATGTCCAAGCGAACGAATGGTGAGACGAACAAATAAACGACGTCGGCGGAAGCGCGGATTTAGCTTCCCTGCCGTGAACGCGAACCACGCGTCAAAACGCGTGCTCAAATGCGAGATGAGATCTACGATGGCTCGTTATGCTAATTCGTCGATCGCAAGTCGCTGTGATGTCGATATGATGTATCGTGCAATCCCCGTCGCGGCTTCTTCGCGATCTTTGTCTTCATTGTAATTGCAGACGAACAAGAGGATAATTAATCGGGTATTATTTGAGCAGGAACGAATGTTCCATACGATAGCCGCGTACGCGACGTATTTTGCGTGATACACGCAACCGCTATTGACGTCGACAAATGTCCGTCAAAGGCTAAACGCGACGTTTCCTTCGAGCAGTCTCGCGCTAATTCCTACGTGAATGAATAATAGTTAGTCACATATATGAAGAAAACTCCGGAGATATCACCTGGCTGATTCATAGCATGCACAAAATAAAATCTATTCTGAACTTTTTTGTTTATATTGCTCATTTATTTCTCGCTTTTACTGTTAAATGTCGTTGATAAATTTCTTGGAGTGAAGTTTCACTCAAGAAAAGCGAACTTCACTCCAAGTAAAGTGAATTTTTACAATTGCGATCGTGGTAAGCGACCGTAGCGGTTTTCTCCACGATCCGCGTTTTCACACGCGTCCGACATTGGTAACAAATCGCGAGCCGCACGCGCGAACAATACACGCTGATTTCGCCGCATAATGGTCGATCGACGCATCATTTCGCTTGCTCTTGTGCTCGCGCCGCTGCGCGCGAGAAGCTCCGTGTACCACTAATTTTATTTACATTTTAATTGCGCCAGCGACCGTAACAAAATAATTGGACGGCTGCGAAAACACCGCGTGAAGAAGCTTTATTGAATAAATAATAACGAAGAAATATAGAGGATGCAAAAAGAGCAATCAACTTCGTCCAGCGTGAACATTGTCGGTGCGCGTCGCTTCCGAAAATTGAATCGGCCTGATTACAACCGGCCGATTGCCCTCCATACTTCACCTCCGACTTCTCATCTACTTTAACTCTTCTGTCAGGTTGACCTCTCGTAGTGGAAATACAGAAGATACCCTCTGCTCTCGGGCTACCGTCACGCGATTCCACGCGGTTCCAAGTAGGAATCGTTTCGCCAGTACGGAAAAATGGCCTGATACCGGGTCGATATCGAAAAGCGAATGTCCGGTTTTAGTACTGGCTCAGTACTAGGTCTAATATAAAAAATCTGTATTATTGGTACTAAAGTTAGGTACTGGATAGTCGTACCGTACGTGTACTGGAGCGTTACCGAAAAGTGTTTATCGTTTTCGGTACTGGCCCAGTATTAAAAAAGCTGTATTATTGACCCTGTTCATAGAATCAGTACTGGATACCCACGTAAGAATCGTATACAATCTGCTAATAGAGGATATTGGGCCAGTATTGTGCCCGTACCGAAAAACGGACGATACCAATGTCTTTTATGGGAAAACGAAAGAGGTCACTAACGCGAGACCTAGATAGCTCAGTGGTAAGAACGCAAGCAGAAGACTTGAGTTCGATTCCAGCCGTCGCTCCGAAGATTTTTTCCTCATATGACTATTAAAAATAGATATGTATAGGTACAAACGAGAGCAGCGCAGCCATGGTCTGATCTTTCTTTCCATACCATAAAGTTGTGATATTAACAATTATAAAAATAACAGAAATTACTAGGAACCGATACTAGTCCAGTACTGGGAATAGGTACTTCCCCAGTGCTAGAAATCAATACTTTTTTTTTATACTGGTACAGTATTGATTTTCGGTACTGTGGCAGTACTGTTTTCCGATACTTTTCTATCATTCCAGTATCCCAGTATCACACCAACCCGTACTGACATCTGGTACTATGTCAGTAACGTTTATCATAAATCGGTACTGGGCCACTTTGATGTTAGTAGTAAATTCCTACTTGGGGCGTTACAGCTATCTTCGCCTCCGTTACGGGAATAAGGGCGACGGCCCGTCGATAAAAGCCGACAGTAGGGCATTGAGACGCGTGTTTTATGACGTCAAAGGCCACTATAACCGTTTTTACGACGCTCTCTCGTCGCAATCGCGAGCGACTGAATCTCTTCTCAGTGTACGTGCACGTACGATTATTTATTGCGTCGTATTGTGTTAAAGCAAAAACGCCAATAACGCTCGCGCATAATCTCATAATAATAAGTATCTCCTTCACGCAAATCCGTGTACGCTTTAGCTCTTCAGATCATATCTTGGATAAAATACTCACGACACGATTCAGAAGAGGATTCTATTTGCGAGAGAATACCGGAGGAGTCCGAGTCGTGTACTTGAGAGCGTTTGAAGATAAATCAATTCAAATCTGAATTCAACTAAAACTTTGAATAAAAATATGAATATCTCATGTAAGACGAACTTCAAATAAAAATTATTATTAAAAAACAGGCTTTAGGAAAAAGAAAATATCGCACGCCACGCAGAATTAAGACTAACATTTCATCCCCAGTTCCATCGCGCATTATAAGTCATCCATGGTGAGCTTTATCGAGTATTGACTGCGGTGAAGTCCGACCAAATTCCGATTGTCGCGGGGGGAAACCGTGTGGAGTTCGGCGAAAAAAACGAAATCGAAATGCAATATTGACGAATCAATTTTCCACAGATGCCTTCAGCCGGCTCGATAAAGTTTATACGACACCGCCGCGCGCCGTATGTGCCTGAAAGGGCAAGCCGCGCCGTGCCGATAATTCCGTATGTGTTCCTCACTAACCTGTCCAGAAATAGAGATTACTCGGCGATTTTTCCGACAGCGATTTATCGATATTAACACGCAACCTGGCCGATAATAAGGAGTAAATAAAGACGAAAATAGCCTGCGCGCGTCGCGGCCGCAGGGAGGGTAAGCGGTGAGGCGCCAAAGGCCGATCAAATGCAACAAACAAGGATGCGAGCAATGCAAAATAACCCCTACATCAATGAATATCAAGGCACGGCAAGCGAGTATCGATGTTTTCAGGATATCAGAGCACCGATGAAAATATCACCCGCGACCAAATCGTTATCGGCGAAGGCACGCGCAAAATCGCCGCCCGCAAATTCGCGAATCATGCGGTACAACAGATGAAAAATATTATTTGCGCGCATCATTCACGGATAAGTCCGATGTAACATGTATGTGTATGTATGTGCCTACGCGCTGCAAAGCTACGCCTATAAATATATACATAGACGTTCAGACGAAAATCGGATCGCGCCCGCGATTCCAATGTAACGTTCGCCTGTGTAATTGGCACGGTGCAACCAATTGTTCGACACTCGCGTACAACTCGGGCGCAAAGCTCGGCGTAGATCGGCGCTGAGCCCCGGCATAACAAGTCGCTGCATGCGCAACACAGCGGGATGTTTATGCATAATGCATACATCGGAACTGAGCCGTCGAGACGCTCACCCAGTTGCCTTATACGCACAGACATTCGCGTCCCCCGTGGCCATGATTCTTTCTCTTCTCCATCGAAATTTGCTCCCCGTTTCGAAATGCGATCCGCGGGATTTATTTTTGTCGCCGATATACGTATAAGGATCTTCGCACAAGAACGTCCGTGACTCTTCGAGTCAGGTGGATAACACATATAGAAATGTAAGACTTGTAAGGTAAGAAAATTGGCCAATTACAATCGATTATTCCTAGACCGTGAAAATATTATAGCGAAGAAGAATCATCGACTGTGGTTGGTCGATTCGCTTGGCAATTTAACTGCTTACGTTTTTCTGTCGCCCTAACGCCGCGATACACCTTAGAAAGGGAGAGACAGGAAAAGAATGAATGAGTGTAAGAGAGAGAGAGAGAAAGGAGAGGAGGGAGAGAGAAAATGAGAAGGGATAAAGTAAGAGACAGGGTAAAGAAGAAAAGGAGGAGAGAGAAGAGAGAGAGAGAATGGGAAAAGGCGAAGAGAGAGAGAGAGAGAGAGAGAGGTGGAGAGAGGGGAAAGGAGGAATTTCGCCTCGAAAAAGAGAAAGAGGGTGTGTATGTATATGTATCCCGACCGTTCTCTGTTACCGAATTTATTTGGCGACTCAACGGAGGATCGATACTACTTTGGCGATTCTGCTGTGTTGTTCCCTTGTTATTCTCTCATTTTTCTAACATTCAGTGTGGGGCGCCTTCGACCTTACAACGTCAGCTGCCAGTCACGTATCGATTCATCGTTTATTCGACAAATATTTCGCTGGTATGTACCATAGTCGCGTTCCTCAGGGAGGATTATGCCTATGATTATCGGGAAATATTGATCATCTTACTTTGACACGGCCTCCTCGTACGTGCCATCTGTCATATACTTTTTGTATCCTCTTGACTTTTTCAGCTACACGTGAAAATATGAGAAACACGCCATCTCTTTATCGTGAAACAGGATCCACGAGGTCGTGTGTGAAAAATATCCGATTCCTCCTTTTGCAATAGGAAATCTGTTTTCCGCCGTGAAACCGTGTCATGCCAACATACGCTGACGTATTATGCTACTTTATGTCGCACGGAAAACTACAGAAAGAGCGAGCGCAGATGTTTGCCAATCGCGGAGGACGGATATTCGACGCTTCTCCAGAACGCGCTTAAACTCCTCGAACGCGAACACGTCACTCTGTCCTAAGTGAGATAATTAATACGGTAACGCGAGGACGGCTATACGAGTGCGAACGGAACAGAAACACACAGACTTGGCCGCGTCCCAGCAGGAAATACGGAAACGTTACTCGACGAAGAACCTCGTGCTTGCGTTTAATCGAATCGAGGTCGGCCCGGAAATGGGCTGTAATCCGATTTCTTCGCGTGTTCATGAATAAAACATTTCAAGCCAATTAATAAAACGAAATAACTTGAGCGTAAAGTGAAGTCGCGATCGTCATACGTATCTTTCGAAATCCTTTGTTCTCGCCGAATAACGGAAAATTAACGGAAAGAATATTCGCCCGGGAACATGAATTATGATGGAAGTGTACACTGTTTCCCTAGAGAAGCACGCGTTTCTCGAATCAGACAGATTTTCCGGGATTTACACCTCATTCACGCTGGATATTTCTTGGCGTAGAATCGCAAACGTGTTCTCGTGGAAGATATTAAAACCGTCTTAACGATTACCGCACTTTTATGATCGACGAATGCAAAAAAGTGGCTTCGTTCTTCCATTCCTTCGTTCGATGTGAAAGGAGAGCGGGAAAAAAGCGGGTGAGAAAGAGAATAAAATTGGCATTGATAATGAACGAGAAAAATGAGGTGAAATGAGGTTCGTTAATTTTCGTTCGATATATCCATCGAGCAGCCGTTTCGTAAATTGGATTCTTAGCGATTCCCTTCTAGTGTGGCCCATAATTGTGTCTTAAAATCGGTCTGCCTATTACGCTAATTCGATTGTTAGGCGGTCGAGATTCGTTTCTACTTTCATTTACGAAAGTAGCGCCGATCATTGCAAAAAGTTCTTTGCAACGAGCGCTCTTTACGAGGTACTAAAATGACGAACGGATAAAGAAAGCGCGATATCGTGTCCCCAAGTAGAAAAAGGACGCACGAGTCGGACATAGACGTAGCATCGTCGCCATAAACATCACTTAAAGTTAACGGAGATTTAACAGGATGCTCTGCAGTTTCTTATAGACGAAGCTAAAAGTAGGCGACGAGTAACTTAAGGCGCGATTAACTGATATTTATAGGAACACCCTTGTATCGGTGAGGGCCGACCCGGCCATCTGTTTCGATTAAAACGCACATCAATTCACCACAGCATCAATCAATTAAAATTTTCTTCGATTGAAATAATCGTCAAATCAATAATGAAAATTGGTCAATTGTCACGTATAGAATCGCAAATAATTTCATCGAGCAGTGACATTAATTATTAAGCGGACTTTAATGTGATGGATCATATATCGATTAATAATTAATTTCGCCGATCGATGAAATTATTTATGATTTTATATGTATAACGACTGATTAAAGTTTGATGACTGACTGGCTGTGTGAGATTAATTCCTCGTTTCCAAAATTTGGAGAAAATGATTAGAGTTCTATTTGACTCCGAAAAGCTCTAGAGTTTTCAATCGATTTGAAAAATAATCCGGCGTTTTAAACAGTCAAAAGGCATTTGACAAAGAGCGAGGG